>NC_091959.1:10598769-10751269 GCF_031021105.1 Erythrolamprus reginae | reverse complement strand
GCTTTTTTGATGATGTTTTTGATGTTAGGTGACCATTTTAGGTCTTGAGATATGATAGAACCTAGAAATTTGAAGGTCTCTACTGTTGATACTGTGTTGTCTAGTATTGTGAGTTCTACATTGTTCTGGTCACACCACAAGGATAGTTGTTCAACTTCCCATCTGTATGCGGATTCATTATAGTGGTACCTTGGTACTCAACTTCTTTGAAACTCATCAAATTTGATACTCACACATTTTGACACAAAAATGTTGTCCCGGTACTCAATGCCCAAACTAGAACCTGTCAGTATTGACTGCCTTGTGATTCACTACATTATTCCTTATAGCAAAAATTTGTTTAGTACTCATCGTGCCTCCCAGAACCAATTAACAATAAGTATCGGGATACCACTGTCCTATTTCAACTCTGGTAGAGATAATAATAAATGGAGAGCTTTTTTCTTTTTACCTTAAGCAAAACCTCTACAATGCTTGCATGGCCTTCTGAAGCCGCCATGTGAAGTGGCGTCCGATCCACTTTGGTCCTCGCATCTCGACTTACTCCTGCTCGTAGTAACACTTCCGTAGTTGAATAGTGGCCATACTGTGCTGCTAGATGGAGTGGAGACGTTCCCAGCTGCAGCGGGAGATGTAAAATAGGATATCGACACATAATTCTCCTCTAATTTAACAACCCTAAAAATACCACATTCATTTTTTGCTACCGTTATTTTAAAAACATGAATAAATATGGAAATTCTGGCATATTGGGCTGTTTTTAATCTTCATTATTTTCCTAACTTTTTTGCTTTGAAGTCACTAATCTTTCCTCTATATAATCCTATAATCCTTTCCTATAATCTTTCGTCCTAAATTGGAAAGGAACTGCTAACTCTTCTTTATAATAGTGTTTTGCCCGAACTCACAAGCATCCAGTTCTAAAGGAAAGTTGTGTTTTCTTTTAATTACAGTATTGCAGTCAGCAGGCAAACAATACAATCATCATGATTTGAGGGCTAAAAATCTCAGTGATGAGAGTTGTTGTTGTCTTACATTCTAGCCCAGCAATTTCTGCATGCTCATCAAACCCAGAAGGCAACGTTTTGAAAAATCGTGATGAACTGCCGCATCCTACATTTATTTATTTTATTTATTTATTTTGTCAAGTACGTGTTGGTAGTAAACAGAGATATAATGCTGTTTATATACATAGAAACATAGAAACATAGAAGACTGACGGCAGAAAAAGACCTCATGGTCCATCTAGTCTGCCCTTATACTATTTTCTGTATTTTATCTTAGGATGGATCTATGTTTATCCCAGGCATGATTAAATTCAGTTATTGTGGATTTACCAACCACGTCTGCTGGAAGTTTGTTCCAAGGATCTACTACTCTATTTTCTCATGTTGCTTTTGATCTTTCCCCCAACTAACTTCAGATTGTGTCCCCTTGTTCTTGTGTTCACTTTCCTATTAAAAACACTTCCCTCCTGGACCTTTAACATATTTAAATGTTTCGATCACGTCCCCCCTTTTCCTTCTGTCCTCCAGCCTATACAGATTGAGTTCATTAAGTCTTTCCTGCTACGTTTTATGCTTAAGATATACATGAGATGGGTACTCATAGGAGGGAAACATTAGGACAGGAACAGTAGGCCCACTGGTGCACTTATGCACGTCCCTTACTGACCTCTTAGGAATCAGGTATTGTTCTTTTTTGTGAGGGTGGGTGGGTTTCTGTAGGATTTGATTTCCCAAAATATGAAATAGAAGCAGAAAAAGTACTTATTGGGTAGTTATGAGTAATTATCCCCACCCCCAAAAGGCTGGACTCCGAAATCCCAGTTCAAGGTTTGAGGTTTGGGAAGAATATGTCAGAGGTTCCTACTTAATACTAAGCTTTTTCTTACAAAAAACTAAATAATGAGAGCAATTGGATAATATGTTCCAGCAACTTTTTTCATGAACAGTAAATCTCCCTTCTTATCACAGTTCATGACCAATATTTCCACACATGACCAATCTAAGAAAAAAAATGATCCATTGGAAAGTGGAAAGTCATCAATTTTTCAACAATGAATAAAACGTATTGGGTACCAACTTAATCTAGATGAACAATTAATGAAAGCAAGCCGCACTTTTTTGACCCAAGATACTCTGGCTGCATTTTGTATCTCCATGTTCATGTTATTCTGGTAAAAGGATGAAAATTCCCTTGCAGATTGATTGATTGATTGATTGATTGATTGATTAGATTTGTATGCCGCCCCTCTCCATAGCCTCGGGGCGGCTCACAACAACAATAGAAAACACTTCATAACAAATCTAATAATTTTAACGATTAAAAAAGAAAACATTAAAATCCCCATTATTAAAGCATACATACACACAGACATACCATGCTTAAATTGTATAGGCCCGGGGGAGATGACTCAATTACCCCACGCCTGACGGCAAAGGTGGGTTTTAAGGAGTTTATGAAAGGCAGGGAGCGTGGGGGCAGTTCTAATCTCCTGGTTACAGAGAGTCGGGGCCGCCACAGAGAAGGCTCTTCCCCTGGGGCCCGCCAAACGACATTGTTTAGTCGACAGGACCCGGAGAAGGCCAACTCTGTGGGACCTAATCGGTCGCTGGGATTCGTGCGGCAGAAGGCGGTCCCGGAGATATGTCTGTGTAGTTTCCTTGACAGCAATATGAAAAGCTCCAACAAAAGAAACACCGCAAACACAAACCACCAAACATGCGATTTTTTGTTTTTTAATGGTATTTTTACCCAATCTGTAGTAAAAGGTGCTCCATTGGCCATCAAAATGCGAACTTCATCATCCTGGCCGGCTCGAGCAGCTTCTAAAAGCTTCTTTCCCAAGTCTACCAAGGACATCTAAAAAATATTAAAACTTAGTGTAAATTAAACTGGAACTTGTACATGAAACAGGACATACTATAGCCAAAATTTATAGGAGAGGTCCTATAAAACAAATAACTTGATAAACATTTTCTCTAGTTTTGCTTATTTTAAAACTTTTTATGCCGACTTCCTAATTTATATTGACCTAACAATTGGCTGCGATGTCCAGCTCTTGCTAGGAGACAGATAGGATAGTTCTGTGGTGCAACAACACAACACTAGTGAACACTAGCATCTTAATCATAGTAACTATAGTGCCTTCGCTATTGGAATAAGCTGGTCAAAGAGGTGACCAGCTTATTGGAGTAAAGGAGAGTGGTGGCTGATGTTTTTGGTTCGCTGTTTTAGGTTTCTAACCTGATAGTCAACCATTGCACCAAATATAATTATTTAGTTCCCTTGATTTTTACAAATGTTATCTTTGTGATGTAATGTTTAAGATACATTTATGCATATAACCCTTCGCCATAGGTGATTATGAAATAGACTGAATCAAAACTGTGTGTTTAGAGAGCTTTTCCTTCTGTTCTCACCTCTTTGACCAGCTTAGATTTGTAGCCAGGGCAAAATTTCAGCATGACCAATGGAATCTTGGGTTGCTATCTACTCAACCAGGAATTGACTTTCCATATGCGTCCTTCCAGCAACAAGTACCATTTACAAAAATGCATGGAGAAAATGAAAAACTAGCTTACTTGTTAGGTTGCCAAGGTAAAAATATTTAGGACTAAGCCACACTAAACGTAGGCTTCAGTTACATAAGTGCTGTGCAAACAATCAGTTAAACGTTTGCATTACTAAGTGTATAATAATGTACTGCCACACTTCAATATCAAAACACTACTACTAAATTCTGCTAAACACCTACAGTTCACTAGCAATACTCAAATCTTTTTTTATTTTCAGATAGATCCAAACTCTCAAAGCTTTTACTGAACTACAGTGAAGCTCTGAATGAAAATTTTAGTGGCCTAAGCGTTTAGAAATTCCAATTGTTTCAGCTCAGATTCAGAGTTCTAGAAAGCTCTTGAAAACTGTGATTGTTGTTAGTACATATATCCCTTTACCTTCAGAGGCCTTATGCTCTAGTTCAAATCCAGCAACCACTGTGTTTCATTTTGCAAAATCATGGCTATATAATAGCACATCTGGAATGGAGTAACATTGTATGTTGCCTTTGACAGCTTTCAAGAATCCAAAATATTTTTATTTGCGCTGATTTGTAAAGGTGTAAAAACTTGGTAATATTGGCATGCTTATTTATGTGATGAAATTCCTAAATGTTTGTTAGGGCAAATATTTGAATATTCACCTCTCCTACTCCAAAGGAATGCTAAATTCCAAAGAACAGAAAATATTTCATATGCTTCAAAATATTTCATATGCTTCAAAATCCACTTTGGCCCTAATTTCTATTCCTAAAGTGATTAATAGCTAACTTTCTCATTTATTAAAATTAGGTTTTCTTGAAGGCTCTGAAATGTAACGGGAATTACTTTGCCAAATTGTTACAGCAATGCAGTGTTAATACCATAGCAACCAATTATATTTTTCCTCTTGATAATTGCTTGATTTAGAATGTATTTATATATCTTTTATTTGTTTATTGTTTTATTTTGTAGCCCTTTCCGGTGTCTGGGAGAATCTGGGAAGAATATAAACGAAAATGGGAACATCAATCAATATTCGCCAAATCAGTCGGAAGTTATTGTAGTTTGGCAGTTGCTAAACAAGGATGTATCTCATTATCTCAATACTGAAATTCATGAAACCATTCATTCCTGAAACTGGACTTGGAACATGCCAGAAATCAGTATACAACAGGTGTGTTATTTGTTTTTTTTGTGTCTCAGTAGGGCATCTTAAATTCAATAACTTTTAAAACAGCAGGTACTTAAGCCAACAATGAACTATTTACATTACTAAACTATCCAAATCTTAACAATTTGCAAGTCTGCTTTTCTACTCAGGAACAATAAAGTAAGATTTTTAGTCTTTTGTTAAATCCAAATTGGCTGCTTCTTCCAATAATCAAGATTTGAAAGCAAGTGGCTGTTGACATAGCTGTTGAATTCACCAGTGTTCATGAATTTGGCTTGCTCAAATCTGCATGGTTTTGAGTTACATGGAAATGAAATCAATATTGACTATGGATTTGTCAACATAATTTTAGGCTTTATTGCTAAGCGATTTTGGAATACTGTATTACGTTTCTCTGAAACATCAACTGTTATATTCCTCTTTTGAAAAGCTGGAGAAAGTGGGGAGCAGTGCAATTCCAAGGCATAAAATGGTGGCATAGCAATGCTGGGTGTATTATTGTATCTTCGATATTTGAATAGATATACCTCCCAAACTACTTCAGAATTGCAATGACTTTTCCCAGCCCACCCCTGTATTGTTTTTAATATAACTTTAGCTCAGCTTTTTGCCTGGGGGCACTCAAATTGAAATGCTAAAAGGCTTCATGAGAATATGGACCTCGTTATATTTTAAATGTCTGGATCTTGGAGTTCTAATAAAACACATAGTACTGTAGATTCTGTAAATATAGAAACATAGATTGATGGCAGAAAAGGACTTCATGGTCCATTTAGTCTGTCCTTATACTATTTCCTGTATTTTATCTTAGGATGGATCTATGTTTATCCCAGGCGTGTTTAAATTACGTTACTGTGGATTTACCAACCACGTCTGCTGGACGTTTGTTCCAAGCATCTACTACTCTTTCAGTAAAATAATATTTTCTCATTGCTTTTGATCTTTCCCCCAACCAACCTCAGATTGTGCCCCCTTATTCTTGTGTTCACTTTCCTATTAAAAACACGTCCCTCCTGAACCTTATTTAACCCTTTAACATAGTTAAATGTTTTGATCATGTCCCCCCCCTTTCCCTTCTGTCCTCCAGACCAGTGATTTTCAACCTTTTTTCAGCCGCGGCACATTTTTTACATTTTAAAATCCTGGGGCACACCAACCAAAATGACACAAAATGACACCCTAAGACACTCTCCTCTCTTTTTCCATCCGTCTCCTCTCCACCCTTGTGTGTGTATACACACTCTTGAACCATTTCCAAAAACAGGTGAGGGCTGGGGGGGGGGGGTTTCTCTCTTATTCCTTGGGTGCTTTTTATCATATGCTTTAAATCAAGAGTCACTTCTCTCTCTTTTGTTTCTCTCTCTTTCCTCTCATTCTCTGTCTCAATCATTTTCTCATTTCTCTTTTCTCCTCCCCTTTTTCCTCATTTCTCTCTCCCTTCCTCTCCTTTTCTCTCTCTCTTGCTTTCTCTCTCTCTCTTGCTTTATATATCTCTCTCTCTTGCTTTGTTTCTCTTTTCTTTCTCTCTCTTGCTTTCTCTCTCTCTCTTTCTCTCTCTCTCTCTCTCTCAGCAAAAAGTTGTGAGACCGGAAACTGAGCTTCCTTCTTCGCGGCACACCTGACCATGTTTCGCGGCACACTGGTTGAAAAACACTGCTCCAGACTATACAGATGGAGTTCATGAAGTCTTTCCTGATAAGGATATACCCTCCACTGATTATTATTATTATTATTATTATTATTATTATTATTATTATTATTATTATTATTACTACTACTATTACTATTGTTATTATTTATTAGATTTGTATACCGCCCCTCTCTGCACATCCCTATGTGACGGGTATTGTCAGACTTCACAAACTGAGCCAATTGACTTCAGTGATGAATTGGCTCAACTCCCATTTCGTTGAGGTGGGGGGAAGAGAGAGAGAGAACACTGCAATTCTGCAACATTTCCTCTGGAGCTGCAGAGCAGGAAGTTTCCCTTTGGTTGGAACTCATCCTTTCTCCTGTCTCCTATGGTTACAAAGCACCTTTTCAAATGAAGGGGTGGCTTGCTTTTCTTCCTGTTTTCAGGCTAGGATAAGGAGTGGTTTTGAATAAAAAACCCTGAGCAAATGCAAAAGGGGGGTGGGGGGCATAGTTCCCTCTAAGCTGAGCAGTGAGCAATCGCTCACTTAAAAATCATCCTCAACTCAGAGTTTTCCAAACCTGCCCAGAAGCCGAGAGGGAAAGAGTGAGAGGGAAGGAGAGAGAGAGGAAGAGAGGAAGAGAGAGAAACAGATAGAAAAAAGAGAGGAAGGAAAAGAGAAAGAAAAAGAATGGGAGTAAAGAAGAGAGAAAGAAAATCAAAATCTAGTTTGAAACTAGCTCAACTATTTAAGTGGCATTTTGATATTGATAGAGTTGCCCTATTATGAGCTCACTGTTATAGACACACAGTACAGTATTTTATTTTGAAATTCTCTGAGGCAAAACAGGGTGGGGGTTTTGTTTGTTTGTTTGTTTGTTTATTAATTATTTTTGTGCCGCCCAGTCCCGAAGGGACTGCCACTCAGACATTATACTTTTCCGCCCCCCCCCAAAAAAAATTAGAGGGAACACTGGTGGGGGGTGGAGAAAAAGGAAAGAGCAAGATGCCAGCTAAAGACCATCCTCAAAAACATTTATTACCAGCCGGAAGGAGTACCGGTCAGGCAGGCAGGGGAGGGAAATCAACCAGACCAACCAGCCAGAACTCAGTGGCATACTGCAATCCCAAGTGGGAAAAGGTGGGAGAATGACATTTTCATAAAGCAATACCACACACTAAATGGATGGATAATATACACTGCTCAAAAAAATAAAGGGAACACTTAAACAACAGAATATAACTCCAATTATTCAAACTTCTGTGAAATCAAACTGTCCACACAGGAAGCAACACTGATTGACAATCAATTTCACGTGCTGTTGTGCAAATGGAATAGTTGTGCAAATGAAATATTCAATGAGAATATTTCATTCATTCAGATCTAGGATGTGTTATTTGAGTGTTCCCTTTTTTTTTTTTTGAGCAGTACATGTAGTCCCCGGGTTACGTCGTCCCTGACGTACGACGTTTCGTCATTACAACGACCCGGGGACAGCTTCGAAGCCACCGCTGCCGCCTCCACTCGGGTGAAGGGATCCCCGGGGTGGGCGGCAGCTTCGGAGACCCCGCAGAGATCCCCTCGCTCGGAGGCGGTGGCGGCGGCTTCAAGGAACCAATAGCCGGTCCTTCTCGGCGCTGCGTTGCTGTAGCCTCCGAGGCCGCCCACCACGGAGATCCCCTCGCACGAACGGAGGTGGCGGCGGCAGCCTCGGAGGCTGCAGCAATGTAGCACCAAGAAGGACCGGCTGTTGGTTCCTTGAAGAAAAAGCCACCGCAGCTGCCGTGTAAGTCGGAATATTAATGTAAATCGGAATATTCCAACTTACACCAAACTCGGCTTACGACGGGCCGTTGGAACGGATCACCGTCATAAGTCGGGGACTACCTGTATATAATCACAAAGTTAGTAACCTATGGAAAAATTCTCATCAGAGTATTTTCAAATTTTACTTACTGATATTAATTACTAAGTACTCTTTGTAATATTATATTTCTGCAGTAATGTTAATCAACGCAGAGCTGTTTACTTGTCAATGTTGAACAGGTTTGTTCAATACGTTTGCATTCATATTGAGGAGCCAATGATTTCAATTGCGTTGACTTTGAATAAGTATGGGCTACATATCAGTGTTTCAACAGCCTCTTGAAAGTGAATACATGAGATCATCTTTGAGTGAATCATGAATTGGGCTGGGGGGGAAGTCTGTAGAAAGGTAATTTTATATATGCAATCTCCATACATCAAAATAAAAAATGTCTCTTAAATTCAATTTGCTGAAGGCTGAAAAACTAGTCTCAAGTTTTTATCAGAGGAATAGCTTTATTAGAAACAATGAGGCTACAGGAAATATCTTAAACATTGCTGTTCAAGGAATTCAATCAAAGGGCTCAGCTGTATGCCCAAGCCAATTTGATGCAATAATAAACTTAAAATGGGAACTGCACAACCCTTAGGATCCCATACAGTACAAATTTAAAAACTCCAGAAATGACTGCCTCTATTCTGAATATGTAAAAGAAATGGGATTGGCATTCTAACTCAAAAGCAGACCATAGGGTGCATTTACCATTAAGTACAGTAATAACTCGTCTTACAAACGCCTCATCATACAAACTTTTCGAGATACAAACCCAGGGTTTAAGATTTTTTGCCTCTTCTTACAAACTATTTTCACCTTACAAACCCCCTGCCGCCGCTGGGATGCCCCACCTCCGTACTTCAGTTGCGCCCGTTTTTGCGCTGCTGGGATTCCCCTGAGGCTCCCCTCCATGGGAAACCCCACCTCCGGACTTCCGTGTTTTTGTGATGCTGCAGGGGAATCCCAGCTGCGCAAAAATGGGTGCTTCGCTGGTAATGGAAGTACAGAGGTGGGGTTTCCCAGAAAGGGGAGCCTCAGTGAAATCACAGCATCGCAAAAACACAGAGGTCAGGAGGTGGGGTTTCGAGGACTTCAGTGTTTTTGTGATGCTGCGATTTCACTGATGCTCCCTTCCCCACCTCTGGACTTCCATTGCCAGCGAAGTGCTCGTTTTTGCGCTGCTGGGATTCCCCTGCAGCATTGCAAAAACAGAGAAGTCAGGAGGTGGAGTTTCCCATGGAGGGGAGCCTCAGGGGAATCCCAGCAGCACAAAAACGGGTGCTTCGGCTGGCAAAAGGGGTGAATTTTGGGCTTGCACGCATTAATCGCTTTTCCATTGATTCCTATGGGAAACATTGTTTCGTCTTACAAACTTTTCATCTTAAGAACTTTGTCCTGGAACCAATTAAGTTTGTAAGACAAGGTATGACTGTATGGGTTCAAAAATAGATAGATCAGACTCTTCCACCCTTAAATTTCTTTCCGGGGCTCTGATTAGATCTAAATTAAGTGTGAAGTTAAGGAAAAGGAAAATGTGCTTAGCTGAGCAATCTGATCCATGAACCAAGAAGCCAGAGTTCCATTCAACAGGCAAATAAATCCCATTTCAGGAAAAAGAGGGAACAGATACCTCTTAATTACGGGGGGGAGAGAGAAGAAAAGATCCTGGATAAGAATCTCTGAGTCAGAGGCGGATTACAAGAGGGGAGAGATGAAGGATTGTATTTATAGAGCAGCCAAAACACGTGTCTGGTAGGAATCGGTTCCTTGGGCTTCCTGGAATGGGAGGATTTAGAAGAGCCCCCCCCCCCCCCAAAAGAGGTCAGAGGTTCTTGCAGCTCACACTAACCAAGTTTGGAAGCATTCCCTCCCAAAGAAGGAAGAGGCAAGCCGAGGTCATCAAGATGTTGCTCAACCCCCATCCCTGGAGATCCAATTCCAGGCTTGTTCTTGGCAAAGGCAGCAGCAGCATAACACCCAAACCCCCTTCCGCGCAGCTTGCCTGCATAAGTTGTGAGAGCTCCAACACTTGAGACTTTCAAAGGAAGACTGGGTTGCCATTTGTCTGAAATGGTGTAGGGCAGGGGTAGGCAAAGTTGGCTCTTCTATGACTTGTGGACTTCAACTCCCAGAATTCCTGAGCCAATCATGCTAGCTCCGGAACTCTGGGAGTTGAAATCCACATGTCATAGAAGATCCAACTTTGCCTACCTCTGGTGTAGGGCAGAGGTCTTCAAACTTGGCAACTTTAAAACTTGTGGACTTCAAGTCCCAGAATTCTCCAGCCATCATAGCTGGCTGGAGAATTCTAGGAGTTCAAGTCCCCTAGTCTTAAGTTGCCAGGTTTGGGGATCGCTGGTGTAGAGACTCCTGTTTAAGCAGAGGAGGGGGGTGGACTAGATGAGGAGCCTTTCTATGACTTGTGGACTTCAATGCCCAGAATTCCTAAGCCAATCACGCCAGCTCAGGAATTCTGGGAGTTGGAAGTCCATGTCACAGAAAAGCCAACTTTTCCCTACCCCTAGATGACATCCAAGGTCCTCCTCCAACTCAAATACATAATATCCTCCCCCCACAGCTTAAACCCCTAGCTTTAGTTCAGCAGTTCAAGCCTCACCACCTGCTCAAGCCTTCCATTCTTCCGAGGTGGGTAAAATGAGGACCCAGATTGTTGGGGGGTAAGATGCTGATTCTGTAAACTGCTTAGAGGGCTGTAAAAGCACTATGAAGCAGTATTTAAGTCTAAATGCCATTGGTAAAGCACTATGAAGAGGCATAGAAGTCTCAACTCTAATGCTAAAGCACCATGAAGCGGCATAGAAGTCCAAATGCTATTGCTGAAGCACTATGAAGCGGTATTTAAGTCTAAATGCTATAGCTAAAGCACTATGAAGTGACACAGAAGTCTAAATGCTATGGCTAAAGCACCATAGAAGTCTAAACGCTATGGCTAAAGCACTATGAAGTGACACAGAAGTCTAAATGCTATGGCTAAAGCACTATAAAGCTGTATATATGTCTGGGGAATCCAGAGCATGATACCATGGCCTTTCGAGACTGAAGGACGCCAATGCAATGCTAAAGCACTAGAATAGAATAGAATAGAATAGAATTTTATTGGCCAAGTGTGATTGGACACACAAGGAATTTGTCTTGGTGCATATAAGTCTAAACCCCATTGCTAAAGCACCATGAAGCAGTACATAGGCCTAAACGCTAATGCTACTCAATCAACCCCCCCCAACCACCCACAATTTTTTAAAAAACCCAACTCTGGAAGACCAACTCTTCCGAGAAACCATCCATCCCACCCCACGCCGAGGAAGGAAATGGGGGAGAGAAAGGGCGTCAGAGTTGGCGGGCGTCGCATGCTGTGGGACGGGGAAGTGGGAAAGGGTTGAAAAAGACGGGCCCGACGCGCGTCTGAGGGAAGGTCACGTGCGAACGCCCGTGTGGGGGGAAGGGAAACGGGGCAACGGGGGGGTCGTCATCGCTTCCCCTCCCCCCACTCGGCTCCTTCCCGCCCTGGGAGAGTGCGGCCTGCCCGGCCCGGCGCCCTCTTCCTCCTCCTCCTCGCGTCCTCCTCCTCCAGGCGGCGGCCCCCGAGCGCCGGATCCCCGGAAGGGCCTCTCCCGTCCCCGCTTTTTCCCCCCCGACAGGAAATCCTGGCTGGGAAAGGAGCGGAGGGAGCCGCGGTTAAGCGCCGGGTTCCGGGGGAAGTGGAATTATTTTTTACCAGCGAAGAAGAGATCCACTTCCACATCCGGTAACAAGGGCCCCCTCTAGACAAAAAAGGCGCAGACTGACCTGGAAAAGCTTGGCCGGGCCGGCCATCGGAGGTGAGGGTGGAGGGGGAGAGCTGGGGTGGAGCGCTGAGGGAAAGGAAGGAGGGGGGAGAAAAGCGGGGGCCTTCCCCCTTACCGTGTCGCTCGCGCCCGGCCGCCGCCCGACCGACCGACGAGCAGGGCCGCCCGGAGCCCGCCGCCGCTTCTCATAGGGCGCCCAAAAAGCCCCGCGAAAAAGTCCCCCGGCTCGCGCGCGGCGGAGGCGGCGGAGGGACACGGGCGGCCGCGCTCGTGAGCGCTTAGGCGAGGGAGGAAGGAGAGGAGGAGGCCCGCAGGGGAAGAGCGGCAGCGGGAGGAGGAGCAGCGGCGGCGGCCCCCAGCCACCGAAACGGCTCCTGCTCCGCTGCGGTCCTCTCGGGGTGCTGCTCCCCTCATGGGGACGCGGGGAGGGGGATTATCGGATCGGGCCCACCACAAAAAAATACGGTTGTATGTGAGGAAGGGGGGGAAAGGAAGAAGACTCGGCGGAGGGATACGGCTACCTGAGAGTCAGACTGCGCAGGCGCGGAGACCGGGAGAAGGGGGAGAACCGAGGCGAAAGAGAGAGACGCCATGTTCTGCCGATGCTTTTTTTTTCTCCTCTCTCCACTCCCCCCCTTTTCTTTTCCCGCTCGAAAAGGTGGAGGGGGGACGCGCCTGCGCGTTGGGAGGGCGCGCGAGTGTCCGAAGTTGTTCTTGTGAGGCGCTTCTTTTTCACGTGGGAGTGCAAAGAAGTGTGACCTGGTTGAGACCCCCCCTCCCTTCTACCGCCCCTTTTGGGGAGGGGGCGAAATATAGGATTTAAATCTTGCAACAGCCCTTCAAGCTCTTGTGAACCCACCCCGCACCATGTCTAAAGTAGCCTTGCCTTTATCATTTTTTAAAAAAATTCCAGTCTGCAAAAAATAACAAAACAGCACATAAATTACCTGACTTTAAAGTCCTAAAATTGCAAAGAGATTTTTTTTTTACCCTCCCTGATGTCTGTCCTTTATTTTGGGCTGCAATCTGGGCCTGTGAGCTTAATGCATCCAGATTGTGCAGAAAAGGCAGACGTTGGAGCTAAGAATGTGCATATAATGTATTATAATTAAAAACTGCAAGCTAAAAACCCAGTATATTAAAACCAACCAATTCAATCATTTGCATATTTATTGTGTGAATGGGAATGATTGATTTTTAATCCTATTGGGTTTTAGATTAATTAGTTAAATTATTTATTTACTTATTTATTGATTTATTGGACTTTTATGCTGCCCCCTCCAAGGACTCAGGGCGGTTCACAACATATAATAAAATTAAGTATAACATCCTAAATCCAATTAATTAAATATAAATCTAAAACATCTAAAAACCTCCAAAACCATAAAAAACAATCATTCCCATTCGGTCAACTTTCTCTGACACACTCAATCGCCAGAGGGCAAGAATCTAATGGCCCCAGGCCTGGCAGCATAAATGAGTCTTAAGTTATGAGTCTTAAATTAATTGGATTGGATGTTTATATTGTTTTTCTATATGTTGTAAGCCGCTCTGAGTCCTCGGAGAGGGGCGGCATATAAATATAATAAATAAATAAATAATAAATATATGGGTTAGTCCTCAATGTATGACTGCAATTGAGCCCCCCCAAAATTTATGTTGCTGAGTGAGAAATTTGTTAAGGGAGTTTTGCCCTGTTTTAATGATTTTTCTTGCCACGTTGCTTTAGTGAATCCCTGCAATAGTATTTATTTATTTATTGGACTTCTACGCCAAAGACTCGGGGTGGCTTATAATAAAAAACAATGAAACACAATGGCAATCCAATTAAATAACTATATAACTAACCTAAAATCCCCAATATTTTAAAAATCAATCGTACAATTCAAACCTCAGCCACATATAACATTCACCGGCTAGGGGGCCTAAGATCTAATTGCCCTACGCCTGGTGACATAAGTGGGTCTTAAGACTCTTACGGAAGACGGGGAGGGTGGGAGTAGTGCGAATCTCTGGGGGGAAATTGATTCCGGAGGGCCGGGGCCCCCACAGAGAAGGCTTTTCCCCAAGCGACCTTGTCTGGTTTACGGGACCTAGAGAAGGCCAACTGTGTAGGATCTAACCGGTCGCTGAGATTCATACGGCAGAAGGCGGTCCCGCAAGTAATCTGGCCCAATGCCATGTAGGCCTTTATAGGTCATTGCCAACACTTTGAATTGTGTCTGGAAACCAATCAGCAACCAATGCAGTCAGTTAAATGAATCTGCCTTTCCCGTTGACTTTGCTTTTCGGAAGGTCACAAAAGGGGATTGCACGACCCCTGGGATCTTGCAGTGGTCATAAATGTGAATCACTTGTCAAGCCTCTGAACGTAAATCACATGATTGTGGGGTCACTTGTTCAGTGCTGTTTGAAGCATCACTAAGTTGAATTATTCTAAGTTAAGCACTGCTTGTACAGAGTTGTCCAGTCTTGTGGGGGTCTGCTTTATGTCCCTAACGATATCCTTGGTATTACATTTCATTGCATAGGTGGTCAGATGTTTAGACTAGATTTTGTCCACGTAGTGAGTCTTTCCAAAGAATCCAGATGTATAATATTAAACATTGCAGTGTGTAAATTATTCCAAGTAAAGCTGCCTTTTGAAATTGGTTGCCTATCTGGCGGGATGTTTAGGCTGGATTTGATTTTTTTTTGTCCATATATCGAGTCTTTCCTCAGGACCCAGATTTATTTATAATATTAAACGTTGCAGGATGTAAAATATTCCAAGTAAAGCTGCCTTTTGCAATTGACCAATTATGATTTTGTCAATGCAGTTGGTGTTCAAGTGGTTTTGAGATTGCAACCAAGGCTCCTATTACCCTTGGTACTACTTCTTTTGCATGTATTTTTTTTCATCTATTAGCAAGCCTTTATATTTACTTATTGTCTCCAGTTCTTTTTGGCTGTATTGCAATGTCCACTATCCAGAGATTTTGGGGTTCTGTGGCAGATACAGTATTTGTCTGTTTGAACTCTAAAGCCTCAGCGGTTCAACCTTCATTTTCTAGTCACCAGAACCCAATGCTGATTCAAAAGCACAAAATGATTACCAGTATTATAACGTTTGTTTGATTGATTGATTGATTGATTGGATTTCTATGCCTCCCTTCTCCAGGGAATTCAGGGCAGCTTACAGTTTAATGATAACTATATCATAATGTGCATTGTTTTATATATAAACTAGGAGATTGTTCCATATTTATCAGATGCTATAATACTAACAAGTCTTTGATTTTGTTCCAGCCAACTTATTACTTGAGACAAATCTGAAACAATTTGAAGATGAAAGGGTGTTCATCTCTTTACATAAGAGGATCCTGTATTTACTAATGGACCATTTTGGATAAATTCCAAAGGCCATCCAATTAATAGACAGAACAATGGCTAACTTATCATGAAGATACTCAAGTAAGAAAACCTATCCCATTACTTGATGTAGGAAAACAACCTAGAGTTAACATACTGGATTATATACATAACTTGTGTGATTTGCAATGTATCCTGAACTTCATTTAAGTCCTATTAGTAGATAAAGAGATTCTGATTAAACAATGCATGAAACAATATACTGTATTGTGTCTTTATTAAACACAATATTCAATCTTTATTGGCAGATGTATGTGAATCATGAGTAAATTAAATTATATGTTCTAATCATGCTTCTTCACAACAACTCACTGATAGTTTTATACTATATTGCATGAATTGTTTGGTTCAAGTCATGCCATATTTGGGTTGGGTTAAAATCAAGTAATACCTCAGCCATTCAAAAACTGTTTTTTTATAGTTTAAGCTACCTATTGTAAATTTATTGTGAGTTTAGGAATGTTGTGCTACATGGCCCAAGTCAATTTAATATTCAGTGTCAGACAGATATCCTAAAATTCAACATCAATTCCTAATATGTTCCAGAATCCATTGGGAATAATAGCACAGTATATTGTTTTGTGTATTATTTGTGTAACTAATATATTTTGGTTAATAGAATATAGATAAAAGAAGGGAGAAATGAAGTTTATGAATGCATTTACATTTTCAGTGACAAAAGAAAATCAAAAACAAGCAGTGTATTTTTCAGAGTATAAGATACAGCTTAGTATTTGGGATGTTGTCTCCCATTAGTGGCTATCTTTCAGTAATCAATTTGCAGATTTTAACAGAAAAAATAAGATAAATGGTTAAAACTTTCAAGAAGACATTTTTTATAAGAAATTTGAAATCTGATTTCTGAAAAGTTGATAGGCTGATGCATTTGGATGGAACATAGTGTGTGTAAATTAACATGTTGCAATATCAAAAAGTCATTTGGACTCAAAACAGTTCTATTAGCAAGCTGGAAGTTAGAATCCTGGGACTGATTTGCAACTATTGTTACTTCGAGCTCCTGGAGAAAAGATGAAATATAAGTGCTACCAATAATTATAAAAAATAGGATCTACAGAGTGTGTGCCACTAGAGAATAACCTTGAATAATAAGCCTTTCCCGCTTTAGAATCTACCATCCATTGTTAATTACTTTCTGTCTAATAAAACCATATTCTGAAATGTTTACTGAGTTGAATGAAACTGATTTATAAGTCATTTGCCTCCTAATTTATTACATTCCACTTATTTCTGTAAAATAATTATATACGCCGAAGATGTTAATTTTTTTCCCTAATTCGTGAACGTTTGTAAAATCTAGTTTTATCCCTCGTTCTGTATTATGCAGCAGTGGGTCAGTTACATTAATAGCATTTAATAGATTCATATAGCAAAAATAAGATGGGCTGGTTTATGATTTAATATATTGCCTTAATTCAGACATTTAGACTCAAAAAACTAATTAAATAAGTAACAGATAGCATGTATAAATATAGTAATATTTTATTGGGGCTTTTACATGTCATTTTGATATAGTATAGTATAGCCTTTATTGTCATTATACATCGTGTATACAACGAAATTAGTTCTAGCAAGCAAGATTAGTTACATTCTGTAGTAAAGAATTACAGAATTCTTACTATATCTCAAAATTATAAACTGTCAAGATTATGAGATATTAATTTCTTAAATTAAAATAGTATTAAGAACAGAATCTCAAACACTGATTTACTAAAATTTAGAGTAATCATAAAGGCCTTCTCTCTTCCAGAACCAATTTCTAATATTGCCCTATTGTATTTATCCGGAGTTAGATTTATAGTTTTTACTTGCATAGCCCTGTACTGAAGAAACAAAAAAGTTGACTAGAATGTCCACTCTTCCATTGTACTGCTGTTCATAGGATAAATGGACATCCAGTTTACATCCCATTACACTCGCTAAGTGATCTAGTCTTCTAAGTCTCCTCATTGATTTTGCAATTGAAGGCTATTGTCTATGTGTACAATCAATTTGACATTCCAAAGAGTGCCTTTTGATATGTATAACCGCCAGCATATTCATATTTGGCACTTTGAGATTGCCCGTTTCATTATTTACACATCATTTTTTTAAAAGGGCCTTGCAAGGTAATTCATAATGCATTAAAGCACAAAGCATCTCCCTGTAGGCACTGTCATTACGTAAAGGACTACAGTTGTGAAGTACCAGATCCATCTGGTGTTCCAAGTCACATTGGCCTCTGGGCTAGAAGGGCAAGTCCTTCGCTCCAACAAGTACATGCAGATGTTCTGATCAAGTGTGGAAACTTCTATTTTGGCCAACGGGTAAACTCTGGGTTCAAACACAGAATTAATTACCCCTCCCTTCCCCATTGGAGTTTGCAGAAAAGTCTAAGAGCCCCACCCTTATTACATTCCCTAGCAAACCCCCAGGTGGAGAGAAGCAGTGTGGCTTAAGTTGCAGTAACGAAAAACCTTTTGGTGAAATATAACACCAAAATAATAAAAGTGAGCTGCACAACACAGAAAGTTAGAACACGCAATAAAATGCAAAGCATTATTCTTCTGGAATAAACCATATTCAAAAGTTGATTTACACCCGATATACTTATTTGCTGACAGGGATGTCATGCTCTGGAGCAGAGGTAGGTAAAGTTGGCTCTTCTATGACATGGGGACTTCCAACACCCAGGATTCCCAAGCTAGCATGATTGGCTCAGGAATTCTGGGTGTTGAAGTTCACAAGTCATAGAAGAGCCAACTTTGCCTACCCCCCGGTCTAGAGAAGTGATGGTGAACCTATGGCACGGGTGCTGCAGATGGTACATGGAGCCGTATCTGCTGGCACGTGAGCCCTAGCTCAGCTCCAACGTTTGTTTGTTTAAATTTGTATGCTGCCCCTCTCCGTAGACTCGGGGCGGTTCACAGCAGTGATAGAAACAATGTACAATACAAATCTAATAATACGAAGTTAAAAACCCATAATTTAAAAAACATGCACACAACACACCATACATAAATTATATAGGCCTGGGGAAGATATTTCAATTCCCCTGTGCCTGACAGCAGAGGTGGGTTTTGAGAAGTTTAGGAACGGCAAGGAAGGTGGGGGCAATTCTGATCTCTGGGGGGAGTTGGTTCCAGAGGGCCGGGGCCGCCACAGAGAAGGCTCTTTCCCCTGGGTCCCACCAAATGACATTGTTTAGTCGACGTTACTCTGAGAAGGCCAGCTCTGGGACCTAACCGGTCGCTGGGATGTGTGTGCTGGCCAGCTGATTTTTGGCTTGCGTAGAGGCTCTGGGAGGGTCTTTTTGGCTTTCAGAGAGCCTGGGGCGGATGGGGGGGGCTTTCTACTCCCCCCCCTCCAAGGAAGCCTTTGGAGCCTGGGGAGGGCAAAACATGAACTTTGTGGGCCCACCAGAAGTTGGGAAACAGGCCCTTTCTCATTTTCTTTTTTCCTAAGGATTGGCCCACCGAAGAATATAAACCTTCCCACCCGTTTTAGTTAGAACCTAATAAGCTGCTTGATTGAGAAGGGAAACGTTTTCAAAGCAAGACAGCCCAATTGCCTTTTGGTCGAGGGGGAAGCCCCTTTGGGACAGTTGGATGACTTGGGTCTGGCCCTTCCTGGGCCCTTCCACCCAAAGTAGTTCCGTAGAAACCCAAACACCCAAGGTTGCTAATCGGCGCGCAAAAATACCGCCTGGCGCCCAACCTCAGCAGCTGCGCCCCAAGGCAACATTTGGAGGCGAGGAGCAGGACACCCCAAGCAAGCGGCTGCAAAGGAGAGGGGCGGCATATAAATCCAATTAAATAAAAGACAACCCGGAGGAAAGCGATGCCCAGCCGCCTCCCGTTCCAAGCCAGAGGCCGGGCGGAAGGGGGCTTCCCGGGAGGAGTCGGGGGGCTCCGGCTTCTGCCCGCCGCCGAGGCTCTCCAAACGCGTCCTGGCGCACCAGCCCCTTTCCCTTGAAAGCGACCCAGAGGAGGCGGTCTCGGGGCGGGCAGGAAGCCCGGCGGCAGACATCTCCTCGCCCGGCCCGGCCCCTTTCCGCGGAAGGCCGGCCCGAACGGCGCAGGGGAGGCGATTAATCCCCGCCCCGGGCCGCCTCTCTGCTCAGTTCCGCCTGCCCGGCTATGGCTGCCTAGCGCTCCGGCTGCCCGGCGCTGGGATATGGGCCAGGCCCGCCTGGGAAGGAGGAGGAGGAGGCGGCGACACCGGCTGCGGAGGGCCGAAGCGGTGAGCGTCGGGGCTCAGGGCAGGGCCCGGCTTGCGGGGGGAGTCTCCGGGGCTGGAGAGGTGGCCGAGGCCGAAGGGGGCGCGGCGGCGGGTCTGTCCTCCGCCTCCCCGGGTGACCTTGATGACTCACGGAGGGCGCGTTCACACGTTACGGAACTCGGAGTTTTCACGCGTAGGATGGAGTGGGGGGGGAGTCACCCTTCGGGCCTTGAACAGCTCTAAGTTTGAAGCTCCCGCCGGCCGTGTTTCCTTCTTTTGGGGAAGGGTCTCTACGCGTGTACAGTCTGGCGAGAGGCCGCGTTCACAAGATGCGTTTAACTCGGGGGAAGATGGAGGGGCTGCGCGCGCAGGGAGACTCCTCTCGCCCTCCTTTTTCAGGACGTCTTTTGGGGAAGTGGAGAAGAGGGTTGTCGTGGGAATGCCGCCCACGTGGTTGGCTCACACTGGGTCAAGCTGGACCTAAAAGTGGTTGGTTTATTTTTATTTATTTTTTTGGTTTAGCTTTTTTAATAATAACAATAACAACAGACGAGCCCATTCTCCATACAGTGAGCAATTTGTCCCATAAGTGTCCCAGAGTCCAGCTGTTAAAACATTAACGTTTAAGCTTTATTTATTAATGTGCCCTTTGACAACCATAGTGGGTGTGGAGAGGTAGAATAGAATAGAATTCTTTATTGGCCCAGTGTGATTGGACACACAAGGAATTTGTCTAGAATAGAATAGAATATAATAGAATTCTTTATTGGCCCAGTGTGATTGGACACACAAGGAATTTGTATAGAATAGAATATAATAGAATTCTTTATTGGCCCAGTGTGATTGGACACACAAGGAATTTGTCTAGAAGAGAAGAGAATTCTTTATTGGCCCAGTGTGATTGGACACACAAGGAATTTGTATAGAATCGAATAGAATAGAATTCTTTATTGGCCCAGTGTGATTGGACACACAAGGAATTTGTATAGAATAGAATAGAATAGAATTCTTTATTGGCCCAGTGTGATTGGACACACAAGGAATTTGTCTAGAAGAGAAGAGAATTCTTTATTGGCCCAGTGTGATTGGACACACAAGGAATTTGTCTAGAATAGAATAGAATAGAATTCTTTATTGGCCCAGTGTGATTGGACACACAAGGAATTTGTATAGAATAGAATAGAATAGAATAGAATAGAATTCTTTATTGGCCCAGTGTGATTGGACACACAAGGAATTTGTCTAGAAGAGAAGAGAATTCTTTATTGGCCCAGTGTGATTGGACACACAAGGAATTTGTATAGAATAGAATAGAATTCTTTATTGGCCAAGTGTGATTGGACACACAAGGAATTTGTCTTTGGTTCGTAAGCTCTCAGTGTGCATTTTTTTAAAAAGATACTGCACATTTGTCCAGAACCATGAGGTGCAACACTTAATGATTGTCACAGGGGTCAAATAAGCAATGAGGAAACAATATTAATAAAAATCTTAAGGATACAAGCAACAAGTTACAGTCCTAAGGGGGAGGATATGGGTGATCGGAATGATGAGAAAAAACTAGTAGTAATAGTAGTGCAGACTTAGTAAATAGTTTGACAGTGTTGAGGGAATTATTTATTTAGCAGAGTGATGGCGTTCGGGGGGAAAACTGTTCTTGTGTCTAGTTGTCTTGGTGTGCGGTGCTCTATTGCGACATTTTGAGAGTAGGAGTTGAAACAGTTTATGTGGCTCTCCATGATGGATTGTAGGTGGCTGAGCCTGCTTGGAAATGATAGTTTAGCAACCTCTGGCTGGGCTCACAGGTTTCCTGTTGCAGTCATGTGCAGCATATCTGTGTACTGACTGGGAGGAAGGGGCAATTAGGAGTTTCCGTGGTGTGCATTTATTGGGCTATGCGCACATTCTTCCTTCGTGCAGGAGAGTGATGGAGCATGGAAATGGCTCCAAGAAAGCAGAAAAGATGCTTGCTCACGCATTTAAATTATGCACATAATTTATTTTTGTGAGGCTGTTTTGGTGAGCATATTGTGCCTCAGTTTTGGATGTGTGTAACCAGACACCAGTCTCTTGGGACTCTTGTTTTCTATAGAAGTGGGAATATGTGACGTTGTGTTTTTATTTAAGAGAAGATTTAAAGTGGGCAAAGTTAGGGTGAAATCCTGAATTAAAATGAGCCTCAGATATGCAGATAGGTTATAGTTATAGTTTATTAGATTTGTATGCGGCTCACAACATAATGCTTTGGGGCAAATGTAGTTTTAGGGGCCAAATAGGAAAGGCTGTGGAAAATAGCAATGTACTGATACAATCTAGTTTAGAATTTTAAGCCCCATTTCTCTACCTATGCAGGTACTCGTCCGACTTGCAATCACAATTGGTACCAAAATTTCCATTGCTAATAAGCAAAAGGGCCTTTAAGTGATTTACAGCTCTTACTGGTTTTACAGCTTTTTCTCCCATAGTTTTTAAGTGAAGCCAACTTCTGCTATTGGCTTTGTTGTTGGACGCCATATAGGAAGATTGCAATTAGTGATTACCTGACCTCAGGTTAGCTGTATTGTAAATACATGCTGGTTGCCAACTGCCCAAATTTTGTGATGTGACCATGAGGATGCTATGATTTACAGCCCTTCATGGCACCAGACCAGATTATCTCCGGGACCGCCTTCTGCCGCACGAATCCCAGCGACCAGTTAGGTCCCACAGAGTGGGCCTTCTCCGGGTCCCATCAACTAAACAATGCCGTTTGGCAGGATCCAGGGGAAGAGCCTTCTCTGTGGTGGCCCCGGCCCTCTGGAACCAACTCCCCCCAGAGATTAGAATAGCCCCCACCCTCCTTGCCTTTCGTAAGCTCCTTAAAACCCACCTCTGCCGTCAGGCATGGGGGAACTGAGATATTCTTTCCCCCTTCTACAATTTATGCATGGTATGTTTGTATGTATGATTGGTTTTATAACAAGGGTTTTTAGCTGTTTTTAGTATTGGATTGTCACATGCTGTTTTTACCACTGTTGTTAGCCGCCCCGAGTTCACGGAGAGGGGCGGCATACAAATCCAATAAATAAATAAATGATGTTCATAAGTGCAAGGACGAATCGTAAGACACTTTCTTTTTCAATGTTGTCATAACTTTGAACAGTCACTAAAATAATGTTGCAAGACAAGGACCACCTTTATAAAAATATATATATTTTGTAGTTCTCCTTCCAAAAATAGCGTAGTCAATCATAAGGTACCCCATGTAATTGTCTGCTAAATGCAAATTCTATCAAGTTTATACATGCCTTCCTTGTGAAGGTAGTATATAAAGTATAGGCCATAAATATATATATTTAAAATGCGTGAAGTTGTTGGGAGTTTCAGGCCAATGTTTTATGATTATATGCAGTACATATATTTTGTACTGTTTGCGTTACAAAGATTTTAAAAGCTATTAACAAATGCAGTAAATATGCTTTACATTAAAGTAGCTACCTGCATATCCAGGGTGAAGAAGTCAATACTGTTTACGTCAACAACCATCCCAAAATCTTTATTGATTTGAGATCCAGCTATATTTTTGTCTTTTTCTTTTAAAAAAAAAAGTGTATCCTAAGTACATTTGATTTATTATTTACCCCATAATGACAATGGCTTATTCATTGAATCTTTGAGAAAAATATCCTTTTGGAAAGAAAAATAAGATTCTTCTAATCCAGAAACTGACTACTGTTAATTGCATTGAGAGAAAAGCTTCTGTAAACTGAAATTAGTCTGGGCAAACAATATATAATAGGTGATTTCTTTTCTTTGAAATTGTCAGCTGCCTGTTCGGTTGGGGTATTTTTTAAAGTAACTTTATCTCAAGTAACCACTTAGGTTATTTGCATTTCTGAGGTCTGCAGCAGGCAGGAATGTTTGTACAGGCATAAGTACTAGGAAAAAAAGTTAAATGACAGGAGCAAAAGACTCAGGAGAAGAAACAGAAAGGAAATATTAACTATTTCTCTAATGGCTAAAACTGCCAAAAGGTCAGTGATGGCGAACCTTTTTGGGTTCGCGGGCCAAAAGGGGGCGGGAATGCAGGGAGATCGCGTGTGTGCATACCCACACCCATAATTTCATGCATACACATGTGACACCTGCTCCAGGGATGGGCTGTTAGCCGGAACACTAAATTGGGCTCCCCACCACGGCCCGTCAGTGCTTGCGGGGCCAGCACGATTTTTCTTGTGCACTTATGGAGATAGCAAAATCGCCCACGGAGCCACAGGTGCCCCTGTGTCTTGGCAAGGTTTGGTGCCCATGTTTTGTATTTGTATTTATTAGATTTGTATGCCGCCCCTCTCCGAAGACTCGGGGCGGCTAACAACAATAAAAAAGACAATGTGAACAAATCTAATATTAAAAATAATCTTAAAACCCCCAATTTAAAGAACCAATCATACATACAAGCATACCATGTATAAATTCTATAAGCCTAGGGGGAAGGGAAAATTTCAATTCCCCCATGCCTGACGACAGAGGTAGGTTTTAAGGAGCTTGCGAAAGGCAAGGAGGGTGGGGGCAACTCTGATATCCGGGGGGAGTTGGTTCCAGAGGGTCGGGGCTGCCACAGAGAAGGCTCTTCTCCTGGGTCCCGCCAAACGACATTGTTTAGTCGACGGGACCCGGAGAAGGCCAACTCTGTGGGACCTAACCGGTCGCTGGGATTCGTGTGGCAGAAGGCGGTCCTGGAGATATTCTGGTCCGATGCCATGAAGGGCTTTATAGGTCGTAACCAACACTTTGAATTTTGGCGAACCTGCAGCTCCATGCGTGATTCTTCAAAAATATCGCAAAATCGCACTGGCCCTGCAAGCACTTACAAGCCGTAGCAGTGAACCCAAGTTAGCATTCTGGCTGGAGCCCATCCCTGACCTGCAAATGGGCCGTTGTCTGGCCTCTGGAGGGCCGCAGATTGCCATTTTCGCCCTCCCCAAGCTCCTAGAAAGGCTCCGAAACGTGCGGAGAGCAAAAAACAGGCCTTGTTTTTCCGGAGGTGGGAAACAGCTTGTTTCCAGACTTCCAAGTGGGCCCCGAAGGCCGGAAAATCACGTAAAATATATTTCACTTAGGAACAGAACGTTTGAGTTCAATTGTCATAGGTTGAGAACTCTCTGTGGTTAACACAGAACGACGCTTTTGATCTTGATGCTCACCTTATGTACAGAGCTCTGCAGTTACGTTAGTAAAAAGATGCTGCTTAGATAGTAAAAAAAAATAAGCATTACGTAACGCACTAAACCTTGTAGATGCATTTAACAAAGGCTTAAGGTTTCTAGGATACTGAGCCTTTTCATTTGTAATCCATCTTACGAGTTGGAAAAGTTGAAACGTCTTGTCTCTAAACCAGTGTTTCCCAACCTTGGCAACTTGAAGATATCTGGACTTCAACTCCCAGAATTCCCCAGCCAGCATTCAAGTTGCCAAGGTTGGGAAACACTGCTTTAAACAAACGAAACAAGGAATGTGGATCTCTGCATCTGTGTGGTGTTAGCATAGCCCTTCATGGCATCGGACCAGACTATCTCAGGGACCGCCTTCTGCCGCACGAATCCCAGCGACCGATTAGGTCCCACAGAGTGGGCCTTCTCCGGGTCCCGTCAATTAAACAATGTCGGTTGGCGGGCCCCAAGGGAAGAGCCTTCTCTGTGGCGGCCCCGACTCTCTGGAACCAGCTCCCCTCAGAGATTAGAACTGCCCCACCCTCCTCGCCTTTCGCAAACTCCTTAAAACCCACCTTTGTCGTCAGGCATGGGGGAACTGAGATATCTCCCCAGGGCCTATACAATTTATGTATGGTATGCTTAGTTAAGGGAAAGATCAAAAGCAACATGAGAAAATATTATTTGACTGAAAGAGTAGTAGATCCTTGGAACAAACCTCCAGCAGACGTGGTTGGTAAATCCACAGTAACTGAATTTAAACATGCCTGGGATAAACATATATCCATCCTAAGATAAAATACAGAAAATAGTATAAGGGCAGACTAGATGGACCATGAGGTCTTTTTCTGCCGTCAGACTTCTATGTTTCTATGTGTATGTTTGTTTAATAATGGGGTTTTTTAAATATTTTATATTGTAAATTATCAGATTTGTTATAAACTGTTTTTATTGTGTTGTGAGCCGCCCCGAGTCTACGGAGAGGGGAGGCATACAAATCTAATTAATAATAATAATAATAATAATAATAATAATAATAATAATAATAATAATAATAATATAGTATGTCTCAAAGAGAGATGGACCTGAATGTAATTTGCATTTTCTTTGCCTTATTTTTGACAAACATTTATTTGGAATCTTTTTTTTTTTTCAGATAACAGCGACAGAGTTTAAAGCATCCTTCTGAGGAGACACTGTAGAATATTAACATGCCTACCTTGGCTTCTCCACCTAAAGAACTCTATCTCTGCACTTCGTTGAAAGATCTGAATAAAAAGACAGAAGTAAAACCGGAGAAAACAAGCACTAAAAAGTACGGGTGTTTATAGCCGTCTAATACTGTATACTGTATTTATTTCCCCAAATTTAGCCTTGATGTTAGGGATGGAGGGCACTGTCCTTCTCCGTGGTTCATTGTATTGGCAGTTCTGTGTTAGCAAAAACTTCAGAAGAGAAGGATTTAGGGGTAGTGATTTCTGACAGTCTCAAAATGAGTGAGCAGTGTGGTCAGGCGGTAGGAAAAACAAGTAGGATGCTTGGCTGCATAGCTAGAGGTATAACAAGCAGGAAGAGGGAGATTGTGATCCCGCTATATAGAGTGCTGGTGAGACCACATTTGGAGTACTGTGTTCAGTTTTGGAGGCCTCACCTACAAAAAGATATTGACAAAATTGAACGGGTCCAAAGACAGGCTACAAGAATGGTGGAAGGCCTTAAGCATAAAACGTATCAGGAAAGACTTCATGAACTCAATCTGTATAGTCTGGAGGACAGAAGGAAAAGGGGGGACATGATCGAAACATTTAAATATGTTAAAGGGTTAAATAAGGTCCAGGAGGGAAGTGTTTTTTAATAGGAAAGTGAACACAAGAACAAGGGGACACAATCTGAAGTTAGTTGGGGGAAAGATCAAAAGCAAGATGAGAAAATATTATTTTACTAAAAGAGTAGTAGATCCTTGGAACAAACCTCCAGCAGACGTGGTTGTTAAATCCACAGTAACTGAATTTAAACATGCCTGGGATAAACATATATCCATCCTAAGATAAAATACAGAAAATAGTATAAGGGCAGACTAGATGGATCATGAGGTCTTTTTCTGCCTTCAGTCTTCTATGTTTCTATGTTTCTAATATGCTGAACTAACCAGGCTGTTTGCTAAGGATGCTAGCCAGATGATAGCCAGATGATAGCCAGATGAATACCAATGGATGCTGCTAGAACTGTTTTTTGCTTATTTTCCTCCCCAAAAACTAAAGTGCGTCTTATGCTCCAAAAAATTCAGTATATGGATTTTCTCAGTGACTTTGGGTGACTTATTAAAAAAAGAATCCCAGCAACACTCAGTGTTTTGTGGATCATAATAGATTTTTCTGCATACTGTTAATTGCCGAGAACTGTTAAGACTATCTTAAGATATGCATCCCTTCCCATATGAAATTAAGATTCCTTCCTGATTGAAGCATGGTGCTGATTCATTTTATAGAAGCCGCTTCAATTCTTCCTGGAAAGGAACTGAATTCAGCATACGCTGTAATATAATAATTTTATTCTTACATCCCTTTCTGTATGAAATTAAGATTCCTTCCTGATTGAAGCATGGTGCTGATTCATTTTATAGAAGCCGCTTCAATTCTTCCTGGAAAGGAACTGAATTCAGCATACGCTGTAATATAATAATTTTATTCTTACATCCCTTTCTGTATGAAATTAAGATTCCTTCCTGATTGAAATCGTTTTCTAAAAGTTGCTTCAATTCTTCCTTGAAAGAAAGGATCAAATTCAGCACGCTTATAATATAATTATTTTACTCTTAATTTCTATGTGGTACTCCTTGGGGGGAAAACCCCCAATGTTTTACCAAGGAGCAAATGCGATAGAATTGAACGGGTCCAAAGACGGGCTACAAGAATGGTGGAAGGTCTTAAGCATAAAACGTATCAGGAAAGACTTCATGAACTCAATCTGTATAGTCTGGAGGACAGAAGGAAAAGGGGGGACATGATCGAAACGTTTAAATATGTTAAAGGGTTAAATGAGGTTCAGGAGGGAAGTGTTTTTAATAGGAAAGTGAACACAAGCACAAGGGGACACAATCTGAAGTTAGTTGGGGGAAAGATCAAAAGCAACATGAGAAAATATTATTTTACTGAAAGAGTAGTAGATCCTTGGAACAAACCTCCAGCAGACGTGGTTGGTAAATCCACAGTAACTGAATTTAAACATGCCTGGGATAAACATGTATATCCATTGTAAGATAAAATACAGGAAATAGTATAAGGGCAGACTAGATGGACCATGAGGTCTTTTTCTGCCGTCAGTCTTCTATGTTTCTAATTCCCCAAGATTTAAACTTGCAGTGGATTGTGTTATAAATGATTAATGGTACGTATTTCACGTATCAGCATAGAGCCTAGCAGTTTGGCAGAAGAGAGAGGAACAAAAGTAGATCAGAAAAGCCAAATGGATGGCTTTTATTAGATAATCATTTTTAATCTTGCTTGGGCTTGAAAACAGTTTTCTTGCTTGCTTCTGTAGGCAAGGGTTTCTTTGTTTATTTTTAAACGGTATATATTTGCAATGCCCGTTTTTGTGACTTCCATTCTTTGCTTCAATTTCCAGTTATGTCCAGAGCGCTGTTAAGATCTTCAAGGCGGCTGAAGAAAGCCGCTTGGATAGAGATGAAGAGAAGGCCTATGTACTTTACATGAAATATGTAACTGTATATAATCTTATTAAAAAGAGGTCCGACTTCAGACAGCAGCAAGTATGTATTCAATTGCAAATGCTTTTATACATTTCGAGAGATCTTAAGTGTTGTGCCGAAGTTTTAAAAAGACTGAAGGAAGGATGTTGATGTATCCGTAGAGTCTGCGGTGGGCTACAAGCCAAAACGCTAAATTGCACTCGCCACCACGGCACATAACTTCTTGCGGGGCCAGTGTGATTTTGCTGTTGCACCTGTGGAGGTAGCAAAACCGTGCACGGAACCACAGGTGCGCCTGTGTTTCAGCATGCGCCAGTTAATTAATTTTTTTTCCATCGCCGACAAACTATATTCTGTATGTGTAACATATTTTTACTGAATTGAAAATGAAGGGAGACTAGTATAGATCTATTTCGAGGTTGTTTCCTCTCATCAGCCAGCCATACCCTTACTGGGATTTGATCCTGCAGCCTCTGCCTCGGGGAATTAACCTCTAGGCCACACGATCTCATCCATTCAGCTTTGTACCAGGGAAGTGTTATATGTTTTTCCTGTCGAATCACCCTGGCATACCCAAATATGGGAGGAGACTAGTATAGATCTATTTCGAGGTTGTTTCCTCTCATCAGCCAACCATACCCTTACTGGGATTTGATCCTGCAGCCTCTGCCGCAGAGAATTAACCTCTAGGCCATAGGATCTCATCCATTCAGCTGTGTACCAGGGAAGTGTTATATGTTTTTCCTGTTGAATCACCCTGGCATACCCAAATATGGGAGGAGACTAGTATAGATCTATTTTGAGGTTGTTTCCTCTCATCAGCCAGCCATACCCTTACTGGGATTTGATCCTGCAGCCTCTGCCTCAGATAATTAACCTCTAGACCACAGGATCTCATCCATTCAGCTGTGTACCAGGGAAGTGTTATATGTTTTTCCTGTCGAATCACCCTGGCATACCCAAATAGGGGAGGAGCTTAACGCTTCCTTTTGCCATATCCATATCCAAGGCAGTTAATTAATTTTTTAAATATATGCACATATACGTACATACATTTATACATACACACAAACACACGCGCAAGTTAAAAGAGAAGAACCCTGGTCCTTTTCAATGCAAAAGATGCACCTGAAGGCAGGGCACTCAATAGTTGGTCACGGCAGGACTCGTGTTTCCCAAACTTGGCAACTTGAAGATATCTGGACTTCAACTCCCAGAATTCCCCAGCCAGCGAATGCTGGCTGGGGAATTCTGGGAGTTGAAGTCCAGATATCTTCAAGTTGCCAAGTTTGGGAAACACTGCTCTATATATTGGACTCAGGGGCCAGACAAGAAGTATGAATTGATGCCTCTTCTAATTTCAGGACTACTATCATTCATTACTTGGACTAACCAATATCAAAAAGGCTATTGAAGAAGCCGAAAAACTTTCAGAGAGTCTTAAGCTCAGGTAGGATTTTCATTTCATTTCATTTTATTGGATTTGTATGCGGCCCCTCTCGATAGACTCGGGGCAGCTAACAACAGTAATAAAAACAACGTGCGACAATCCAAGCTAAAAACCCTTATTTTAAAAACCAATCATACATACGAACGTACCATACATAAATTGTGGAAGCCGAGGGGGAAAACATATCTTAATTCCCCCATGCCTGACGACAAAGGTGGGTTTTAAGAAGCTTGCGAAAGGCAAGGAGGGTGGGGGCTATTCTAATCTCTGAGGGGAGTTGGTTCCAGAGGGCCGGGGCCGCCACAGAGAAGGCTCTTCCCCTGGGTCCCGCCAAACGACATTGTTTAGTTGACGGGACCCGGAGAAGGCCCACTCTGTGGGACCTAACTGGTCGCTGGGATTCGTGCGGCAGAAGGCGGTCACGGAGATAACCTGGTCCGATGCCATGAAGGGCTTTATAGGTCATAACCAACACTTTGAATTGTGACCGGAAACTGATCGGCAACCAATGCAGTCTGCGGAGTGTTGGTGTGACATGGGCATATTTAGGGAAGCCCATGATTGCTCTCGCAGCTGCATTCTGCACGATCTGAAGTTTCCGAACATTTTTCAAAGGTAGCCCCATGTAGAGAGCGTTACAGTAGTTGAGCCTCAAGGTGATGAGGGCATGAGTGACTGTGAGTCCAAATAGGGCCGCAAATGGTGCACCAGGCGAACCTGGGCAAACGCCCCCCTCGCCACAGCTGAAAGGTGTTTCTCTAATGTGAGCTGTGGATCGAGGAGGACGCCCAAGTTGCGGACCCTCTCTGAGGGGGTTAATAATTCCCCCCCAGGGTAATGGATGAACAGATGGAATTGTCCTTGGGAGGCAAAACCCACAGCCAATCCGTCTTATCCGGGTTGAGTTTGAGTCTGTTGACACCCATCCAGGCCCCAACAGCCTCCAGGCACCGGCACATCACTTCCACTGCTTCACTGACTGGACTTTTAAAAATATTAAGGGTTAATTAGTGTAATCTACAAGTTTACTTTGTGTATTTATTTGTTAATCACAAATAAAGGGAAGGTATTTTTCCTATGTTTCCATTTATCAAGGATTTTGAGACTTTTCAGAACATTAGCGCCAGACCTGGGGAAGTGTCACCTCTGTGTCACACACAGGAAGGCAGAGAATGCAAAACAAGGTCTCTTGACTGTATAGAATCATGATGGCGAACCTATGGCACGCGTGCCCAAAGTGGCATGCAAAGCCATGTTGCCCAACATGCGTGGCCTTTATTTTTTATTTTTTATTATTATTCATTAGATTTCTATGCCACCCTTCTCCAGGGGACTCAGGTTGGTGTACAACATTATAAATGTAACAATATATAAGAAATCTAAACTACAATAAAAAGATTATACGAATCACTAAAAATATATTTTAAAACCCCAGACAATCATACGCATTCATCCAATTCAATCATAAAAAGTATCGTCTGGAGACAATTTCATCACTCACAGCCCCCATGCCCGACAGCAGAGGTAGATCTTCAGAACTTTATGAAAGACCAGGAGGGAGAGGGCGGTACATATCTCCGGAGGGAGTTCATTCCAGAGGCCCGGGGCCGCCACAGAGAAGGCTCTTCCCCTGGGGCCCGCCAAACGACATTGTTTAGTTGACGAGACCCGGAGAAGGCCAACTCTGTCATACTTCTATGGCAACCTTGGTGCTCTCTGTGTATGGTTGTTTTCTTGCAGACATTTCATTACCCAACTAGGTAACATCATCACTGGTAGAAGGGTTTGCTTATGTGTAAATGCACACACACACACTCACACTATTGGCCTGTCAGGTTGGTAGGAATCTCCTTGATTAGGAAGTCTGGAATATCTTTTAACCAAGTTTATACACTGTCCATATTTTGAGCATTATGGTGGCGCGGTGGTTAGAATACAGTTATTATTGCCGGCTATTTCGGCTGCCTGCCGGCTGCCTGCAATTTGGTACTTTATATCTCATCAGGCTCAGCCTTCCATCCTTCTGAGGTTGGTAAAATGAGGGCCCAGATTGTTGGGGGCAATATGCTGACTCCGTAAACTGCTTAGAGAGGGTTGCAAAGAACTCTGCAGCCGTATTTAAATCTAAGGGCTATTTATTTATTTTATTTATTTATTGGATTTGTATGCCGCCCCTCTCGGGAGACTCGAGGCGGCTAACAGCTACAATAAAACAGTGTACAATAGTAATTTGGTATTAGAAATTATTAAAAATCCATTAATATAAAAACCAGACATACATACATACATACCATGCATAGAATTGTAAAGGCCTAGGGGGAAAGAGGATCTCAATTCCCCCATGCCTGGCGGCAGAGGTGGGTTTTAAGTTGTTTACGAAAGGCAAGGAGGGTGGGGGAAGTTCTAATCTCTGGGGGGAGTTGGTTCCAGAGGGCCGGGGCCGCCACAGAGAAGGCTCTTCCCCTGGGTCCCGCCAGACGACATTGCTTAGTTGACGGGACCCAGAGAAGATCCACTCTGTTGCTGTTATGATAATAAAAAAGATAACACAAAAGGCTTTATTTGGCCAACCCAACAGATGTGGTAGATAAATCCACAGTAACTGAATTTAAACATGCCTGGGATAAACATAGATCCATCCTAAGATAAAATACAGAAAATAGTATAAGGGCAGACTAGATGGACCATGAGGTCTTTTCCTGCCGTCAGTCTTCTATGTTTCTATGTAACCCTCTTTAATTCAATTTTTATTTGAGCTGCTGCTGCTATTTATTTTGCCTCATCTTGTTCATATTTTTATTAGCATGACATGTGAATATATAATTTAAGAAAGGGAATCAATCCTAAACAGTCTTTGTTTAAAAAGTCACACTTGCCATGCTGCATAATGCTTGGGGGGGAAAATTGTCTCCTTTAATTAGATATGAAGAAGCAGAAGTGCGAAAAAAACTGGAGGAGAAAGAAAGGCAAGAGGAACAGCAGCAGAAAAAGCAAGAATTAAAGGATGACGCCAAAACCTCTTCGGAAATATCAACGGATGCCACCGGGAAAAATCAGATGGTAATTTAGCCATTATTTATACCTCTCTTATATTTCGGCTCTGCACTATTTAAAAAACAAAAACTCTTTGTAGAAAAGCAAGTTTTTTTTAAAAACAAAATACAGTATAGTCTTCTGATGAGCCAGGAAGAAAAACCTGCTCTATATTCTCTTTATTTTCTTGTTGGTGATACTAATTGAATTTTTTGGCTCCTTGGGTTAAGAACATACAGTTTTCACGTCTTCTTGAGTGTATAGACCCAGCTAATGGAGACTCCTATGAGGATGTATGCATAACAATTAAATCTAGAGAAAAACACTTTTTCTTACGTAATAAACCTATTTTTTAAATGCTAAAATAATGCAGGTCAATGGAGACAAGAAAAAGGTGGCAGACAAGAAGGATTCCTCTGAAAAGGGTAAGCATCATTTCTTTATCAGTCCTTCAAAAGTAGGGACCACAGGTGAAAGGTGTTCAGGAGAGATATTTCGGAGAAACAGTTTCCATGGCTGTAGAAATCATGGTAATGTCAGTAGTGGAGAATGGATGAAATTTTGGGCTATTTTCAGAATGGGCTTTTTTGAAACTTGGCTGCTTTTGTTTCGTTTTTTGTTTTTAAGAGATCAATATTCCTATATTGCTTCTGTTTTTGGATCTCCCCGTGTATCCCCTCACCTACCACCAAGTTTTGATGGGGTGCACACTGCTGACATTTGAAAATTCAGGATGGAAAACTTTGAGATACAAAACAAATACTGTATAATTCTCACGAGTCCAGTTCCAGCTTCACGTTCGATTCACAGTTTTTAAATATTTGTCCTTGCCAATCATGTTAAACTCGTAGCCAGTTTTTAATAGTTATTTTCTCTAGTACAGAACTAGTGACTATTGCCAAAATGAATGCAGAGTTATATTATGAATTAAACTAAACTGTTTATTTCAGCAAACTTCATTAAACTTCAGAAGAAAAGGATTTAGGGGTAGTGATTTCTGACAGTCTCAAAATGGGTGAAAAGTGCAGTCAGGTGGTAGGGAAAGCAAGTAGGATGCTTGGCTGCATAGCTAGAGGGATAACAAGCAGGAAGAGGGAGATTATGATCCTGCTATATAGAGTGCTGGTGAGACCACATTTGGAATACTGTGTTCAGTTCTGGAGACCTCACCTACAAAAAGATATGGACAAAATTGAACGGGTCCAAAGACGGGCTACAAGAATGGTGGAAGGTCTTAAGCATAAAACGTATCAGGAAAGACTTCATGAACTCAATCTGTATAGTCTGGAGGACAGAAGGAAAAGGGGGGACATGATCGAAACATTTAAATATGTTAAAGGGTTTAATAAGGTCCAGGAGGGAAGTGTTTTTAATAGGAAAGTGAACACAAGAACAAGGGGGCACAATCTGAAGTTAGTTGGGGCTAAGATCAAAAGCAACATGAGAAAATATTATTTTACTGAAAGAGTAGTAGATCCTTGGAACAAACTTCCAGCAGACGTGGTTGGTAAATCCACAGTAACTGAATTTAAACATGCCTGGGATAAACATATATCCATCCTAAGATAAAATATAGAAAATAGTATAAGGGCAGACTAGATGGACCATGAGATCTTTTTCTGCCGTCATGGAGGAAGTTTGGAGGAAGTTTGTAACTCATTGCAAAAACTTAGATCTGGCAGTTTTCAAAAAAATTTATTGAAACCACCAGCCTTCTTTGATTAGTTTTGTCTTTTAAAGGATTTTTTTTTTTGTCTCTTAAAGGAACAATCACCGCTGAGAAGCTGTTTACAATGATGATGGATAAAAGCATCAAGGTTATGATTATGGATGCCCGGTGCTTAAAGGATTACCAGGAATCCTGTATTATAAATTCTGTTTGTGTTCCAGAAGAGGCTGTCAGTCCTGGGTATGGAACAAACTTTTCTGATAGATCCTAAGGCTGCAGAATGCTAAATAGCTTACCAGGGATCAAGCAGAGAATAAAGGAAATGTAAACAGGGATCATTCATTTGCTTGGCCAAGTTTTAAAGTACAAATAGTAGTTTTAAGCAATTTCTTTTTAAAAGAAGGCTTCATTAGTCTATGGAACTTTTGGCCATGCAATGTGATGGTCAACCAGTAGTAAATGCATATATAGTGGTACCTCTACTTACGAACTTAATTCATTCCGTGACTAGGTTCTTAAGCAGAAAAGTTTGTAAGAAGAAGCATTTTTTCCCATAGGAACCAATGTAAAAGTAAATAATGCATGCAATTGGGGAAACCACAGGGAGGGTGGAGGCCCTGTTTCCTCCCAGGAGATTCCTAGAGAGGCCCCACGGAGGCTTCTCCCTGCCTTTTCCGGTTACAGTTTCAGAGGCTCGGGTTTGTAAGTGGAAAATGGTTCTTGAGAAGAGGCAAAAAAATCTTGAACACCCGGTTCTTATCTAGAAAAGTTCGTAAGTAGAGGTGTTCTTAGGTAGAGGTACCACTATATTCAGAACGCCAATAAAGAAACTCTTGAGTTGTGTTCATCTAGATGTGGTGCAGATAATCCACAACTTACAACCGAAATGGAGCCTTCTATTATGGTTGTAAGTCATAATGGTCACAAAGCAGGTCACCCATGCCACCGACCAGATTTTCCCGACTTTTATTTGTGGCAGTTGTTAAAGAGAATCACTGCAGTCATTAAGCGAATTTCCGGTCATTAAGCAAGCCCATACTTTCTTCATTCAGAAGGTCATAGCTCTGTGTCTGATGGCTGGCCAACTGTACCTTCAACAATAATCATGATTTCTTGTTTTCTAACTTTTGTGTACGGCATCAAACCTCAGGATCACCGCTAACAAGATTGAAGCTAAACTGCCAGACCCTTCGAAGGAGCCCTGGAAAGAGAGAGTCCAGGTGGATCATGTTGTCTTGCTAGACTGGTTCAGTTCAGCAAAGGACCTACAATTAGGCACAACTTTGCGGAGCCTCAAAGATGCACTTTTCAAGGTGAGCAAGTCCAGATTTACAGCTGGATACTTAGTTTGAAATATTTTATTTATTTTATTTTATTTATTCGATTTTTATGCCGCCCTTCTCCTTAGACTCAGGGCGGCTTACAACATGCTAGCAATAGCACTTTTTAACAGAGCTAGGCTATTGCCCCCACAATCCGGGTCCTCATTTTACCCACCTCGGAAGGATGGAAGGCTGAGTCAACCTTGAGCCAGTGATGAGATTTGAACTGCTGACCTGCAGATCTACAGTCAGCTTCAGTAGCCTGCAGTACAGCACTCTACCTGCTGCGCCACCCTGGCTCTAATGAGGAACCCACTCGTGATTATACAGTTGAGAATGGAAATGTTGGAGAACAACTGTCTCAGCTGGAAGGAGGGTTCAAGCAGGGGAATAGAACAGAACAGAACAGAATTTTATTGGCCAAGTGTGATTGGACGCACAAGGAATTTGTCTTTGGTGCACATGCTCTCAGTGTACATAAAAGAAAAGATAAATTCAGCAAGAATCACAATGTACTATACAACACTTAATGATAGTACGGGTACAAATAAGCAATCAAATCATATTAGGAACCAGTCAATATAAATTGTAAGACTACAAGCAAAAGTTACAGCTATTGATTGATTGATTGATTGATTGATTGATTGGTTGGTTGATTGATTGATTGATTGATTGATTGATTGATTGGATTTGTATGCTGCCCCTCTCCGGAGACTCGGGGCGGCTAACAGCAACAGCAAGACACTGTACAATAACAATCCGATACTAAAAACGATTAAAAACCCATTAATATAAAAACCAAACATACATACATACATACCATGCATAAAATTGTAACGGCCTAGAGGGAAAGGGTATCTCAATTCCCCCATGCCTGACGGCAAAGGTGGGTTTTAAGTAGCTTGCAAAAGGCAAGGAGGGTGGGGGCAATTCTAATTTCTGGGGGGAGTTGGTTCCAGAGGGCCGGGGCTGCCACAGAGAAGGCTCTTCCCCTGGGTCCCGCCAAGCGGCATTGTTTAGTTGACGGAACCCGGAGAAGACCCACTCTGTGGGACCTGACTGGTCGCTGGGATTCGTGCAACAGAAGTCATTTGTGGAAAGAGATGTGTGATGGGACCAATGAGAAAATTAATAGTAATGCAGACTTAGGAAATAGTTTTGACAGTGTTGAGGGAATGATTTGTTTAGCAGAGTGATGGCATTTGGGGGGGAAAACTGTTCTTGTGTCTAGTTATTCTGGTGTACAGTGCTTTATAGCATCATTTTCAGGGTAGGAGTTGAAATAGTAGGTGTCCAGAATGTGAGGGCTCCATAAATATTTTCACGGCCCCCTTTTTGACTCATGCATTATACTGGTCCTCAATGGAAGGCAGGTTGGCAGTACAGTGATACCTTGTCTTACAAACTTAATTGGTTCCAGGACGAGGTTCTTAAGGTGAAAAGTTTGTAAGATGAAACAATGTTTCCCATAGGAATCGATGGAAAAGCGATTAATGCGTGCAAGCCCAAAATTCACCCCTTTTGCCAGCCGAAGCGACCGTTTTTGCGCTGCTGGGATTCTCCTGAGGCTCCCCTCCATGGGAAACCCCACCTCCGGACTTCTGTGTTTTTTGCGATGCTGCAGGGGAATCCCAGCATCGCAAAAGCAAGTGCTTCGCTGGCAATGGAACTCCGGAGGTGGGGTTTCCATGGAGGGGAGCCTCAGAAGAATCCCAGCAGCGCAAAAACGGGTGCTTCACTGGCAACGGAAGTCTGGTGGCAGGGCATCCCAGCAGCGGCGGTGGGTTTGTAAGGTGAAAAATAGTTTGTAAAAAGAGGCAAAAAAATCTTAAAGCCCGGGTTTGTATCTTGAAAAGTTTGTATGATGAGGCCTTTGTAAGACGAGGTATCACTGTAATTATTTTTTTCCTGCAGTTCTGATGATCCCCTGAAGTCTGTGTGTTGGGTTGCGGACCCAAACCAGACAGTTTTAGAGGTGCAGGTGACAGACTCAATAATTCATCTGTAGAACTGGATCAGCAGCTCCTTAGCCTGGACTCATTATGTAAACATAAGAGGCCAAGCTCTGATACACACACACACCACACACACACAGAGATTCCTTTGAGGCTTATCAGGTTTTTCCTAGGCAAAAGCTGCCAGTTTGGGGAGATTCCCGTAAAATAGGCATACAACAATGAAGTTAGCTAGTTTGAACTGCACATATGTGGGTCCAGTTGTTTGAGCCTGGCAGGAAATTAACAGATCAATTTCAGACGTTTTATAACGTGGCATTTTCTTTTTCACTGAATGCAGGAAAAAAACTCATTGCACTTAGCTTCTCCATATACAGTGATACCTTGTCTTACAAACTTAATTGGTTCCGGGACGAGGTTCTTAAGGTGAAAAGTTTGTAAGATGAAACAATGTTTCCCATAGGAATCAATGGAAAAGCGATTAATGCGTGCAAGCCCAAAATTCACCCCTTTTGCCAGCCGAAGCACCCGTTTTTTGCACTGCTGGGATTCTCCTGAGGCTCCCCTCCATGGGAAACCCCACCTCTGGACTTCTGTGTTTTTGTGATGCTGCAGGGGAATCCCAGCATCGCAAAAACGGGCGCTTCACTGGCAACGGAAGTCCAGAGGTGGGGTTTCCCAGTGAAGGGAGCATCAGTGAAATCGCAGCATCGCAAAAACACCAAAGTCCTTGAAACCCCATCTCTGGACCTCTTTGTTTTTGCAATGCTGCGATTTCACTGAGACTCCCCTCGCTTGGAAGCACCCCCTCCGGACTTCCGTTGCGAGCAAAGCGCACGTTTATGCGCTGCTGGGATTTCCCCTGTTGGGATTCCCCTGCAGCAACACAAAAACACAGAGGTCCGTAGGTGGGGTTTCCCATGGAGGGGAGCCTCAGGGAAATCCCAGCAGTGCAAAAGTGGGTGCTTCGCTGGCAATGGGAGTCCGGAGGCGGAGCATCCCAGCAACGGCGGTGGGTTTGTAAGGTGAAAATAGTTTGTAAGAAGAGGCAAAAAAATCTTAAACCCCGGGTTTGTATCTCTAAAAGTTTGTATGACGAGGCGTTTGTAAGACGAGGTACCACTGTACGTAGACAAGCCTTTGAGTAGATTATATGAATGAGTTGTAGAAGAAACCCTATTTTGTTACTTTGATACAAGAAAAAAGAATAGTTTAAACCCAGCAGAAAAAGTTATTTCATGCTGCTCTCCCTTTAGAAAGATTGTTGCAAGGCTGAATTGATATTTTAAATGTTCTAAACAATGCATACTTGTTCAAAGCGTTCCCTAAGGAAGTCAGAGTAACTATAATTTTGCATTGTCCATCACTTTCATATCAACAAATATTTGCTGCCAGGAATTTAACTGGGGAAAGTTTTTCTACCTTTACATAAACCTATCCTTCAGCCCAGTGCCAGGGCATCCTCTTGCTATCTACAACACTCTGTGGCCTGCATTGGCTGCCGATCAGTTTCCGGTCACAATTCAAAGTGTTGATCATGACCTTTAAAGCCCTACATGGCATTGGACCAGAGTACCTCCGGAACCGCCTGCCACCGCACGAATCCCAGTGGCCGATAAGGTCCCACAGAGTTGGCCTTCTCCGGGTCCCGTCGACTAAACAATGTCGTCTGGCGGGCCCCATGGGGAAGAGCCTTCTCTGTGGTGGCCCCAGCCCTCTGGAATCAACTCCGCCCGGAGATTAGAACTGCTCCCACCCTCCTTGTCTTCCGTAAACTACTTAAGACCCACCTATACCGCCAGGCATGGGGGATTTGAGGCATCTTTCCCCCAGGCTTATTATAATTTATGTTTGGTATGTATGTGATGTTTGGTTTCTAATTATGATAGGGTTTTCAGTTTTTTAATATTAGTTTTGTGCCATTATAATATTGTTTTTATCGTTGTTGTGAGCAGCCCCGAGTCTTCGGAGAGGGGCGGCATACAAATCTAATAAATTATTATTATTATTATTATTATTATTATTATTATTATTATTATGTAAAAGTTTGATATATATTTTTTGTGAAACCCATTTGTACCAATTTTCCCATATTATTATTATTATTACTATTATTATTATTATTATTATTATTATTATTATTATTATTATTATTTTGGTCAAGTGTTTTTTTCGCCTTTTTGTTTTCAGTGGGAAAGTAAAGCTGTGCTACGGAATGAGCCTTTGGTCCTAGATGGAGGTTACGAGAACTGGCTGCTTTGCTACCCTCAGTATACAACTAATGCTAAAGTGGCTCTGCCCCAGCGTAGCCCAAATGAGAACTTTTCTGTTTCATGTAAGTAGACATGGCTTTTTAAAAAAAATCTGAGAGGTTTTCGGTGCGTCTTACAGTCTGAAAAATATGGTACTTTGTGTATGTGTTTGTTGGTGCGTGTTTTTGACTGAAAGGGCTTGTCCCCTGCGGTTTTGTCAGTAAGATTTTGTTTGACTTCTTCCTAGGGCTGAGAGAGAGAAAAAATGACTGGCCCAAAAGTCACCTAAGGTTTTATGCCCAAGCCTGGACAAAAACTCACCGACTCCTGGTTTCTGGCCCATTGCCTTAACCCAGTGTTTTTCAACCAGTGTGCCGCGGCACACTAGTGTGCCGTGAGACATGGTCAGGTGTGCCGCGAAGCTCAGAGAGAGAAAGAAAGCAAGAGAGAGAGAGAGAAAGAGAACAAGAGAGAGAGAAAGCAAGAGAAAGAGAGAGAACAAGAGAAAGAAAGCAAGAGAAAGAGGGAGGGAAGGAGAGAGAGAGAAAGACATAGAGGGAGGTAGGGAGGGAGAGAGAAAGAGCAAAAAAGAGGAAGGAAGAGAAAGAAAGGGATGGAGAGAGAAAGAAGGGAGAGAAAGAGGGAGGGAGAGAGAAATAGAGCGAAAGGGAGGAAGAGAGAGAGATAATTTTATTGTCCAAACTTTTTTTAGCCCCCACCCTCCTCCCGCTCAATGTGCCCTAGGGTTTCGTAAATGTAAAAAATGTGCCGCGGCTCAAAAAAGGTTGAAAATCACTGCCTTAACCAATACACTAAAATGGCTCTATTTATTTATTTACTTACTTACTTACTTACTTACTTACTTACTTACTTACTTACTTACTTACTTATTTATTTATTTTTTAGATTTGTATGCCGCCCCTCTCCGTAGACTCGGGGCGGCTGACAACAACAATAGAAAACAGTTCATAACAAATCTAAATAATTTAACGATTAAAAAATAAAACATTAAAATCCCCGTTATTAAAGCAGACATACACACAGACATACCATACTTAAATTGTATAGGCCCAGGGGAGATGTCTCAATTCCCCCATGCCTGATGGCAAAGGTGGGTTTTAAGGAGTTTACGAAAGGCAGGGAGGGTGGGGGCAGTTCTAATCTCCGGGGGGAGCTGGTTCCAGAGAGTTGGGGCCGCCACAGAGAAGGCTCTTCCCCTGGGGCCCGCCAAATGACATTGTTTAGTCGACGGGACCTGGAGAAGGCCAACTCTGTGGGACCTAATCGGTCGCTGGGATTCGTGCGGCAGAATATAGCCTTATATGCTATACAGTAATACCTCTAGATACGAGCTGCTCCACATGCGAGTATTCCAAGTTACGAGCCACGACAGGAGCGAAATTTCTGCTCGACACCCGAGCTCAAATTCGGGATACAAGCCGAGCTTCCACTAGGTGGCGCAAGAATCCTTGCTTCTGGTTATCTCATCGGGGGGGAAACAAAGTCTAAAGGCATTGTTCGAGATCCGAGTTGATCCGACACACGAGCTTGGTTCTGGAACGAATTAAACTCGTATCTAGAGGTACTACTGTATATAGCATATAAGAAATATATAGCATATGCCTCTTTAATAATAATAATTATTAATAATAATTTATTAGATTTGTATGCTGCCCCTCTCCGCAGACTCGGGGTGGCTCACAACAATAACATCTTCCATTTGTATATTTTTTTCCAGTGGACTTTACTTACCCATCGTTAGAAGAGCCGGCTCCAGCTCCCCCACCTGTTGTCTACGTCAAACCCTCCGTGGTAGAAGCACCTGAAAAAGTGGACATTGTAAACGAGCAGAAGAAAACGGAGGTCCTCAGATCGCTCATCCCTAGCGGAACCATTGCTGCTGCTCCGACCGGCATTCTCAACCAGCCAATCTCAGCCATGAAGGTTATTCCTCAAGTGAGTGTTCTCTTTCTGCAAGCAATGACCCGTCTGTTTAGACTCCCTCGTAATAACACAAATGCGTACCCTTCTCATTCCCATAGCCTGAATTATTATGAATTTTGTTTTGTTTTTTAAAAATTAGTATAAATGACCCGCACGGGAAACCAAGAACGAGACATTTATTCATTCATTCATTCATTCATTCATTTATTCATTCATTTATTCATTCATTTATTCATTCATTCATTCATTCATTCATTCATTCATTTATTCATTTATTTATTCATTCATTCATTCGATTTTTATGCCACCCTTCTCCTTAGACTCAGGGCGGCTTACATCATGTTAGCAATAGCACTTTTTTTTTAACAGAGCCAAGGCTATTGCCCCCACAATCCGGGTCCTCATTTTACCCACCTCGGAAGGATGGAAGGCTGAGTCAACCTTGAGCCGGTGATGAGATTTGAACTGCTGACCTTCAGATCTACAAGTCAGCTTCAGTGGCCTGCAGTACAGCACTCTACCTGCTGCGCCACCCCGGCTCATGACATGTAAAAGCTCAAGCAGTTTCTTTGTTGCTGTGGGCCATTAGAGAAAATCTTGCTGGAGTAGAGCAGTGTTTCCCAACCTTGGCAACTTGAAGATATTTGGACTGTGAATGCTGGCTGGGGAATTCTCCCAAGGACAATTCCATCTGTCTGTCCATTATCCTGGGGGGAGAATCATTGACCCCCTCAGAGAAGGTTCGCAACTTGGGCGTCCTCCTCGATCCACAGCTCACATTTTAGAAACATCTTTCAGCTGTGGCGAGGGGGGCGTTTGCCCAGGTTCGCCTGATGCACCAGTTGCGGCCCTATTTGGAACGGGTGTCACTGCTCACAGTCACTCATGCCCTCATCACCTCGAGGCTCGACTACTGTAACGCTCTCTACATGGGGCTACCTTTGAAAAATGTTCGGAAACTTCAGATCGTGCAGAATGCAGCTGCGAGAGCAATCATGGGCTTCCCTAGGTATGCCCATGTTACACCAACACTCCGCAGTCTGCATTGGTAGCCGATCAGTTTCCGTTCACAATTCAAAGTGTTGGTTATGACCTATAAAGCCCTTCATGGCACCGGACCAGAATATCTCAGGGACCGCCTTCTGCCGCACGAATCCCAGCGACCAGTTAGGTCCCACAGAGTGGGCCTTCTCCGGGTCCCGTCAACTAAACAATGTCGGTTGGCGGGGCCCAGGGGAAGAGCCTTCTCTGTGGCGGCCCCGACCCTCTGGAACTAACTCCCCCCAGAGATCAGAATTGCCCCCACCCTCCTTGCCTTTCGTAAGCTCCTCAAAACCCACCTCTGCCGTCAGGCATGGGGGAACTAAGATAATTTTCCCCCCTAGACTTCTACAATTTATGCATGGTATGTTTGTATGTATGATTGGTTTTACAATAAGGGTTTTCAGATATTATAGTATTGGATTTTTACATTCTGTTTTTGTCACTGTTGTTAGCCGCCCCGAGTCCACGGAGAGGGGCGGCATACAAATCCAATAAATAAAATAAATAAATAAATAAATTTGATTTCTTTTGACCTCTTAATTCCAATGGGAGTTTTTCCATCTCAGAGCAATCATGGATCTTATTTATTATTGCTTTTTTCTGGAGAGAAGGGAGAGAAGTTTGCTTTTAATAATGGGTTTTTTAGCGTTTTTTTAAATTATTAGATGTGTTCTTACATTGTTCTTGTTATTGTTGTGAGCCTACGGAGAGGGGCGGCATACAAATCTACTAAATAATAATAATAATAATAATAATAATAATAATAATAATAATAATAATAATAAGCAAACCGGCCCTTTCATTCTTTTTTCTTTTGGGTCCAGGTTGATCGTAGCAAAAAACCCTCGGCAAAAGTTCCCGATGACCAAAAGGCAAAGGCCGAAGGCCCAGCAATTGTTAAGCCGCTAAATTCCAACGGGAAACTGGTTCCGGATCGCTCCACGAAGCCATCGCTGGATACGAAGCCCAGCCTAACGGACGAATTGAGGAGCCCCGAGCACGTAAGGAAGGCTACTACGGTAGAAAAAAAGGATGGAGAAAAAGAAGAAGGAGTAGAAGAGAGAGAGGTCCAAAGGCAGGAAAGAGCGGAAGACAAAGCCAAGGAGGACCACGGAGACTGGGAAGGCAGAGATAACCTCCAGAGGGGCAAAGAAGATCAAGAGAAGAAAGAGAAAGAACAGACGGCCGATCGAGGGCTCGACCGAAAACAAGAGCTGGAGAAAGTCCCCGGAGATTCAGCCGACACGAAAAAGAAAAGCATCGATGGGAACGAAAGCCCTGAAACGAGGAAAGGCGACCTTGACAAAAGTACCACCGGCGAAAAGGAGACAAATGTCTGGACCCCCGAAACTCAGAGACGCAGATTTGCAGAGGAATCCCAAGAACCGTTGAGGGGGGATTCTGGCTTGAACAAGGTGAGCGGCACCCGAGAGTAGCAGAGAAATTTGGTAGCCTTGGGGTTTTTTTCCCTCCCAGCCCTGGCTTGGAGCAGTGGAGGGAGGCTGTACAAAGATAAAACCCCCACTATAAAACCGGAGGTGAAATTCAAAAATTTTCCCAACTGGTTCTGTGGGCGTAGCAGGGGAGGATACTGCAAAATCCCCATTCTCTCCCCGTTCCTGGGGAAAGGATACTGCAAAATCCTCATTCTCTCCCCATTCCTGGGGGAAGGATACTGCAAAATCCGCATTCTCTCCCCGTTCCTGGGGAAGGATACTGCAAAATCCGCATTCTCTCCCCGTTCCTGGAGGAAGGATACTGCAAAATCCCCATTCTTTCCCCGTTCCTGGGGGAAGGATACTGCAAAATCCCCATCCTCTCCCCATTCCTGGGGGAAGGATACTGCAAAATCCACATTCTCTCCCCGTCCCTGGGGGAAGGATACTGCAAAATCCACATTCTCTCCCCGTTCCTGGGGGAAGGATACTGCAAAATCTCCATTCTCTCCCCGTTCCTGGGGGAAGGATACTGCAAAATCCCCATTCTCTCCCCGTTCTTGGGGGAAGGATACTGCAAAATCCCCATTCTCTCCCCGTTCCTGGGGGAAGGATACTGCAAAATCTCCATTCCCACCCCACCCTGGGGCCAGCCAAAGGTGGTATTTGCCGGTTGTCCGAACTACTCAAAATTTCCGCTACCAGTTCTCCAGAACCGACTGAACCTCACCCCTGTATAAAACCCGGCCACCCACCTTGATGGGTGGGCCAGCCACTTCTAATAATAATAACAGTTGGAAGGGACCTTGGAGGTCTTCTAGTCCAACCCCCTGCTTAGGCAGGAAACCCTACACTACTTCAGACAGATGGTTATCCAACATCTCCTGAGAAACTTCCAGTGTTGGGGCATTCACAACTTCTGGAGGCAAATTGTTCCACTGATCAACTGTTCTGACTGTCAGGAATTTTCTTCTTAGTTCTAAATTACTTCTCTCCTTGTTTAGTTTCCACCCATTGCTTCTTGTTCTACCCTCGGGTCCTTTGGAGAATAGGTTGACTCCTTCTTCTTTGTGGCAACCCCTGAGATATTGGAACACTGCTATCATGTCTCCCCTGGTCCCACTTGATGAGTCTGGGGTCCCTAAGCCCATTAGCAGAGGCAGGTTTTGCAAAAACAATGTTGCTGACATCCAGGATCATTTGCTATAAAGGGCTGCAGATTCTTGATTTTCACAGATTGTATAACTCTGAATATCCAGGTCCAGCATTCAGTTCAGCATTTTAAAGACTCAGATGGTAGAACAAAAGCTATGTCTCCTTCGATTATTGTCGTGAAAGCCATTTGTTACATACACAGTAGGTCTCCAAACTGATTCTCAAAATCAATGGAGGCAAGATATATAAGGCAGATCAAGTTGGTCAGCAAACCCAGCTTCCTATTTCTTTGTATTCCCATTGATAAACCAGATTCCATGTTTTTGCAAATTAAAAAAAAAGCAGAGGATCCATTATCCTATAGATCCATTATTCTCCCCAAACAAACATTGTTTGCAACTTGAATGGCTCAATCATAGGGGAAGGTTTGGTAGGGAAGGTTTGCCTATTTGCCGATGACTCTAAAGTGTGCAATAGGGTTGATATTCCTGGAGGGGTCTGTAATATGGTAAATGATTTAGCTTTACTAGATAAATGGTCAAAGCAATGGAAACTGCAGTTTAATGTTTCCAAATGTAAAATAATGCACTTGGGGAAAAGGAATCCTCAATCTGAGTATTGCATTGGCAGTTCTGTGTTAGCAAAAACATCAGAAGAGAAGGATTTAGGGGTAGTGATTTCTGACAGTCTCAAAATGGGTGAGCATTGTGGTCGGGCGGTAGGAAAAGCAAGTAGGATGCTTGGCTGCACAGCTAGAGGTATAACAAGCAGGAAGAGGGAGATTGTGATCCCCTTATATAGAGCGCTGGTGAGACATCATTTGGAATACTGTGTTCAGTTCTGAAGACCTCATCTACAAAAAAATATTGACAAAATTGAACGGGTCCAAAGACGGGCTACAAGAATGGCGGAAGGTCTTAAGCATAAAACGCATCAGGAAAGACTTAATGAACTCAATCTGTATAGTCTGGAGGACAGAAGGAAAAGGGGGGACATGATCAAAACATTTAAATATGTTCAAGGTTCAGGAGGGAAGTGTTTTTAATAGGAAAGTGAACACAAGCACAAGGGGACACAATCTGAAGTTAGTTGGGGGAATGATCAAAGGCAACATGAGAAAATATTATTTTACTGAAAGAGTAGTAGATCCTTGGAACAAACTTCCAGCAGACGTGGTTGTTAAATCCACAGTCACTGAATTTAAACATGCCTGGGATAAACATATATCCATTGTAAGATAAAATACAGGAAATAGTATAAGGGCAGACTAGATGGACCATGAGGTCTTTTTCTGCCGTCAGACTTCTATGTTTCTATATTAGAACATTTAGCATGTCAAAGTTATACCACAAAATGTTATATTGACGGAATTTAATCTCTATTTTTAGTCCCAACGAGAGCCGTTAACCAGAGCCCGGAGTGAGGAAATGGGCAGGATCATCCCAGGATTGCCCCATGGCTGGGCCAAGGTCAGTTCCACTTCTAAGCTCAAGTAGAACCAAGTAGATTTGGTCATGAACAGAACAGAATAGGCACCTGTTGGCATGGATGCCAAGAGAGAGGAGTTTTTATGCATATGTTCTGGGAGTGTTCAGTAGTACAGAAATTTTGGAAACAAGTGCAAGATGAAATGAACAGAATGTTAAATATTAACTGGACAATCACACAAGAAATGGCAGTACAGTGATACCTCGTCTTACAAACGCCTCGTCATACAAACTTTTCGAGATACAAACCTGGAGTTTAAGATTTTTTTGCCTCTTCTTACAAACTATTTTCACCTTACAAACCCACCGCCACCGCTGGGAAGCCCCACCTCCAGACTTCCGTTGCCACCGAAGCGCCCGTTTTTGCGCTGCTGGGATTCCCCCGAGGCTCCCCTCCATGGGAAACCCCACCTCCGGACTTCCGTGTTTTTGTGATGCTGCAGGGGAATCCCAGCAGGGGAATCCCAGCAGCGCAAAATCGGGTGCTTCGCTGGCAACGGAAGTCCGGAGGTGGGGTTTCCCAGTGAGGGGAGCCTCAGTGAAATCGTAGCATCGCAAAAACACAGAAATCCGGAGGTGGGGTTTCCCATGGAGGGGAGCCTCAGGGAAATCCCAGCAGTGCAGAAACAGGCGCTTCAGCTGGCAAAAGGGGTGAATTTTGGGCCTGCACGCATTAGTCACTTTTCCATTGATTCCTATGGGAAACATTGTTTCGTCTTACAAACTTTTCACCTTAAGAACCTCGTCCCGGAACCAATTAAGTTTGTAAGACAAGGTATCACTGTACTAGTAAGAAAGGGGAGATTTAAGAGAATTTAGAGAAATAAAAGTAGCAGCATTGGAAAGCGCTCAAGCAGTAATTGTATTGGTTTGGAAAGAAGCAGCAAAATGGACGATACAGAATTGGTATCGGTACATGGTGGACCACATCCACTTCGAAATTATGGAGGTAAGGATGAATATGTACGATGAGAATAAATTGAAGAAACTGATGGAACGATGGGATATGGTGAGAGGTTATATGACAAGTAGAATTTGTGATCTAGCCATAAAGAATAAATTAGAATCACTCTTTGATATGTAAATAAAATGCAGATCCAGGCTTAGAAGAATGTTAAAGATTTTTCTGCAGACTCTCCAATTGGTGGTGGGGTATGTATGTTGTTAGGTGATGGGTGCACCTTCACAGGGCACTGTTTTATGTTGTATGATGTGCAGTCTGTGTATAACTTTTAAAAAACCAATTTTAATTTTTTTTAAAAAAAAGAATAGGATAGAACAGAACAGAATATAATAGAATTCTTTATTGGACACATCTGTGCATCTACTCTCAGTGGACATGAAAGAAAATATACATTTGTCAAGAATCATGTTGTACAACACTTAATGATTGTCATAGGGGTCACATAAGAAATGCAGAAAGAATCACTATTAATAAAAATCTTAAGGATACAAACAACAAGTTACAGTCATAGAGTCATAAGTTGAAGGAGATGGGTGATAGGAATGATGAGAAAAAACTAGTAGTAATAGTAGTGCAGACTTAGTAAATAGTTTGACAGTGTTGAGGGGATTATTTGTTTAGCAGAGTGATGGCGTTTGGGGGGAAAACTGTTCTTGTGTCTAGTTGTCTTGGTGTGCAGTGCTCTGAGAGTAGAAGTTGAAACAGTTTATGTCCAGGGTGAGAAGGGTCAGTAAATCAAAGACCACCTCTACATATTTTACTCATCCAAATGAGCAGTTATAGAAATCTGGCTTAACTTTTCCCCCTTTTTTATTTTTGTGCTGTTATCTCCCGGGCATGCCCTTTGAAGTTTCTGGATACAGTCACCGGGACTTTTCGGTACTACCATTCGCCCACCAATTCAGTCCACATGTACCCTCCAGAAATGACTCCCTCGATTACTCCACCTACTACTCCACCGACTCATAAGCCCAAGCCTCCTTCTACCGATCTGCGGGACAAGGAACACTCCAAACTGAAGCGGTCGTATTCTTCTCCAGACATCACACAGGCTGTACAAGAGGAAGAGAAGAAGGCGATCCCAACTCCGACCGTTAATCGCGAGAATAAGTACGTTGCTCATCCATTTCCCCAGGGGGGTTTTGCAGATTACACGTTTATTTATTCATTCATTCATTCATTTATTTATTGGATTTGTATGCCGCCCTTCTCCGGAGACTCGAAGCGGCTAACAGTAACAATAAAACACCATATAATAATAATCCAATACTAAAAAACGCTTAAAAAACCCATTAATATAAAAACCAAACATACATACATACATACATACCATGCATAGAATTGTAAAGGCTTGGGGGAAAGAGGATCTCAATTCCCCCATGCCTGGCGGCAGAGGTGGGTTTTAAGTAGCTTGCGAAAGGCAAGGAGGGTGGGGGCAACTCTAATCTCTGGGGGGCGTTGGTTCCAGAGGGCCGGGGCCGCCACAGAGAAGGCTTTTCCCCCGGGTCCCGCCAAGCGACATTGTTTAGTTGATGGGACCCGGAGAAGACCCACTCTGTGGGACCTAACTGGTCGCTGGGATTCGTGCGGCAGAAGGCGGTCCCTGAGATAATCTTGTCCGATGCCATGAAGGGCTTTATAGGTCATAACCAACACTTTGAATTGTGATCGGAAACTGATCGGCAACCAATGCAGACTGCGGAGTGTTGGTGTGACATGGGCATACTTGGGAAAGCCCATGATTGCTCTCGCAGCTGCATTCTGCACGATTTGAAGTTTCCGAACACTTTTCAAAGGTAGCCCCATGTAGAGAGTGTTACAGTAGTCGAGCCTCGAGGTTAGCAGGATAAAAGAAGGAATAAAAGAAGCTTTTTCCTACCTGAACCTTTCTGGATGTAGGAATGAGTCTCCTAATTTTCTAACCTTTCATAAAGACCTGTGGACTTCAACTCCCAGAATTCCGCAGCCAGGTATGCTGCGCTATGCTGGCTGGGGAATTCTGGGAGTTGAGGTTCACAGGTTTTAAAAGGTGCCAAGGTTGGATAGTCCTGACCTTAATGGAAACCTTTGGCTGGGAATAATCAGGCATTTTAAAAACCTTTATCTCTCATGATCCTTACTTCCTGATTTCATTCCATTTCGTTGCATTGTGACGGATCACCTACCTACTTGGTGTTGTGGTTGGCTCACAGCCAGGCTCTCTGGCCATGGACTTTGAACCTGATAAGCTGGGGGCATCTGGTCATGGCCGGCCTGTGTGGCTGCCGAAGGAATCAGAGAGCGAGCCAGAGGAAGAAGGAGAGTTTGGGTATGAGGAGCCTACAGAGGCTATAGGTCACCCAACTGGGGATGTGCAGCCCCTAACTGGGGATTTGCCAGGGTCTGAGGATGAGGAAATGAAGGACCCGATCCTGAATGCTTGGGTGAGAAGGATGAGGGGCCGGCAGGAGCAGTTGAGACAGCTCAGAAAGAGGAAGTGAGCACAGCTGTGCATAGTCAGCACTCCCCGAGAGTATTTAAGGGGAGAAGTTTAGAGGGTGCTCTTTACAAGAAGTCAATGTTTGTGCCTCCGGAGGAGAAAAGGCTGCAAAGAGTGTTTTGCTTGACAAACCTGGATTCAGTGTTGGACATTTATAGGGTTAATCTTGTGAGTAGACTTTTGGCTGGGAAGCAATTATCTTATCAATTTGGCCTCATGCCAGATTTTGGCAAAGGAAGAGACATTGCTTTAATTTGCGTTTGTGAAACAGACGTCTAGTAAAAATTATTCTTGTTTTATTTTGAAACCTGTGTGTGTATGTTTGAGCTTTCATTTGGGGCTAATTACCGGCCGGCTGCTGTTCTGTCGGGCTCTCTGGTAGAATCCTACCAAAAATTCACAGGGACAAATTTCAGACACACACACGTTTGAAAATTCAAAACAATGTTCTTTATAATGAAAATTCACTTAAACCAAGCCCTCTTTTGGTATAGCAAAGAGCACTCGTCTCCAAACAAACTGGTAATTTGTACAAGTCCCTTATCAGTTCTGTGATACTTAGCTTGCAGCTGTGAGGCAATTCACAGTCCTTCTTCTTTCACAAAGTGAAACACACTTTGCTCTGCTTTAGTTTCAAAGCGGGGAAAAAGCAGCACACAAATAGTCAAAGTCAGCAAAGCAGGCACGAAACACAATGATCAGATAATCCTCCACAATAGCCAAACCCACACGCTGCTCTTTATAGCAGCCTCACTAATGACCACAGCCCCACCCAACCACAGGTGGCCTCATTTTCTTTGATAATAATCTCTCAGTTGTTGCTGCCTATGCATCGCTCTCCGCATGCATGGCTGTATCATTAACTCTTGTTCTGAATCCAAGGAGAAGCGAGATAATTGATCTCCTTCTGAGCTGTCTGCCACACTCTCCTCCTCCCTGTCACTCATGTCTTCTTGGTCAGAGGAGCCTTCATCAGCAGATTCCACCGGGGGCAAAACAGGCCTGCAGCATGTGGATGTCTCCCCCACATCCACAGTCCTTGGGGCAGGAGCTGGGCCAGAGCTAACCACAACAGCTGCCATGCAAGACAAAACAGTTGGCACCACCTGACAACAAGCAAAAAATTTATTTATTTATTTATTTATTTATTTATTTATTAGATTTGTATGCCGCCCCTCTCCGTAGACTTGGGGCGGCTCACAACAATAACAAGAACAATGTAAGAACAAATCTAATAATTTAAAAAACACTAAAAAACCCATTATTAAAAGCAAACACACACACAAACATTCCATGTATAAACTGTATAGGCCCGGGGAAAATGTGTCAGTTCCCCCATGCCTGACGGCAAAGATGGGTGTTAAGAACTTTACGAAAGGCAAGGAGGGTGGGGGCAGTTCTGATCTCCGGGGGGAGCTGGTTCCAGAGGGTCGGGGCCGCCACAGAGAAGGCTCTTCTCCTGGGTCCCGCCAAACGACATTGTTTAGTCGACGGGACCAGGAGAAGGCCAACTCTGTGGGACCTAACCGGTCGCTGGGATTCGTGCGGCAGAAGGCTGTCTTGCCTTTTCAGATCTTTAATGGGGAAAAACATGTGATTTAACTTTTTTTTTTTCCCCTCGACAGACCCGTGTGCTATCCAAAAACAGAAATTTCCAGGCTTTCGGCTTCGCAGATCCGCCATCTGAATCCTGTCTTTGGTGGGATGGGACCGGCCCTGACCGGCCTTCGCAATTTGGGGAACACTTGCTATATGAATTCAGTGCTCCAGTGTCTTTGCAATACCCCCCACCTCGCCGATTATTTCAACAGGAACTACTATCACGAAGATATCAACCGGTAATGTTGGCTTCTCCTTGAACCTTCATTTGAATGCAATCGTGGTTGCAGTGAATTATTTCCTTAATGTAGTGCTTCTCAGTTATTTCCTGTTATGCCCCACCCCACCCAGGAAGAAGTAAACATTTCGCGCAATGCTCTGATCTGGGCCCCAATGGAATTTTAGTGTTAATATTTATTTACTTATTTACTTACTTACTTATTTACTTTTTGTTTGTTTGTTTGTTTGTTTGTTTGTTTATTTATTAGATTTGTATGCCGCCCCTCTCCGAAGACTCGGGGCGGCTAACAACAATATAAAAAGACAATGTAAACAAATCTAATATTAAAAACAATCCTAAAAACCCCAATTTAAAGAACCACTCATACATACAAGCATACCATGTATAAATTCTATAAGCCTAGGGGGAAGGGAAAATTTCAATTCCCCCATGCCTGACGACAGAGGTGGGTTTTAAGGAGCTTGCGAAAGGTAAGGAGGGTGGGGGCAACTCTGATATCTGGAGGGAGCTGGTTCCAGAGGGTCGGGGCCGCCACAGAGAAGGCTCTTCTCCTGGGTCCCGCCAAACGACATTGCTTAGTCGACGGAACCCGGAGAAGGCCGACTCTGTGGGACCTAACCGGTCGCTGGGATTCGTGCAATTTATTTATTATTTTACTTATTATAATCTGCAAGAAAATTATTGGCTGGGGAAGACTGCTCCACCCACTTACCTGGGTATTTATAAGACGCATGGGAATATAAGACGCACCTTAGATTTTGGGGAGGAAGATAGAAAAAAGAATCTCTTTACTAGAAATTCATCTGGCTAGCCATCCTTAGTCTGATCTGCTTCAGGACATTATTTTATCCCCTTGTTAGGGCTTTAAAAAAACCTTATTCAGAGAGAGTAACAATGAAAGAGTTTGCAAGTCGGTAAGAGCTGGGAACATTGTTAGCACCTGATTAAAGCTGGAAAGAAACACTCAGAGCAAGTAAACCAATAAAAAAAACCTTAGGGCATTCTTCGCCTGATACCGCACGAATCCCAGCGACCGATAAGGTCCCACAGAGTTGGCCTTCTCCGGGTCCCATTGACTAAACAATGTCGTTTGGCGGGCCCCAGGAGAAGAGCCTTCTCTGTGGCGGCCCCGGCCCTCTGGAATCAGCTCCCCCCAGAGATTAGAACGGTCCCCCACCCTCCCTGTCTTTTGTAAACTACTCAAGACTCACTTATACCGCCAGGCATGGGGGAGTTGAGACACCTTTCCCCCAGGCTTTTTTATACTTTGTTTTATGTTTGGTATGAATGTGCTGTTTGGTTTTTTAAATAATGATAGGGTTTTACAGTGTTCCCTCACTTTTCGCAGGGGATGCGTTCCGAGACCGCCCGCGAAACTTGAATTTCCGCGAAGTAGAGATGCGGAAGTAAATACACTATTTTTGGCTATGAACAGTATCACAAGCCTTCCCTTAACACATTAAACCCCTAAATTGCAATTTCCCATTCCCTTAGCAACCATTCAGATTATTACTCACCATGTTTATTTATTAAAGTTTATTAAAAAAAATATTTATTAAAGGCAGACAAAAGTTTGGCGCTGACATATGACGTCATCGGGTGGGAAAAACCATGGTACAGTGTTCCCTCGATTTTCGCGGGGGATGCGTTCTGAGACCGCCCGCGAAAGTCGAATATCCGCGAAGTAGAGATGCGGAAGTAAATACACAATTTTTGGCTATGGACAGTATTACAACACTTTAAACCCCTAAATTACCATTTCCCATTCCCTTAACAACCATTTACTCACCATTATTACTGGTACTCACCATTGAATAGTGATCCTGATATTTATGAACATAATTATTTATTAACAATAATTATTATTTTTTATTTTTTTGCAAAAATTATTAGTTTGGCGATGACGTATGACATCATCGGATGGAGAAAAACGTGGTATAGGAAAAAAGCCGCGAAGTATTTTTTAATTAATATTTTTTGAAAAACCATGGTATAGGCTATTCGCGAAGTTTGAACCCACGAAAATCGAGGGAACACTGTATAGGGAAAAAAACCCCGCAAAGTATTTCTTAATTAATATTTTTGAAAAACCGTGGTATAGACTGTCCGCGAAGTTCGAACCCGCGAAAATCGAGGGAACACTATATGTTTTTAATATTAGATTTGTTCTACTACTATATTGTTTTTATTACTGTTGTGAGCCGCCCCGAGTCTTCAGAGAGGGGCGGCATACAAATCTAATAAATGATAATAAAAATAATAATAACAATGAAAGAACCTGCAAGGTAAAAGTTGAGAAGATTATTAGCACCTAGTTAGATCTGGGGGGGGAGGGAAGACACACCTGAATTTTCAACCTCTTTTAGGGAGGAAAAAAGTGCACCTTATACTACAAAATATACAGTAAGTCACATTGTACCCAGTGGAGCCTGTTTTTATTTAGGCTACCATGGTTAGGATTTACTTTTAACATGGGGCCAGGCCAGCTTAAGTTCATGGCTACCACAGTGCCCTCCAAGAACAATAAGAACCCATGCAGCCGCCCTGCCTAGCTGCCTTCTCTTCCGGGATCGGAGCGGTTTGCAACTAGGAAAAACATTCCCCATCTGGGATAATCAATCCAGACGGACCATATATGTTCCCTGAGGTCACCCGTGCCCCCCCTTTCCCCCCGGCATCGCTCCGTGCCCTCCAGGCAGGCGCTCCCCACTATTTGTGAACCACAGCCTTAATGGCACAATTACCCATAAGTAGTTGTCTTAAACTTGTAGGAGAGTCTTTGTAGACCTCTCTGCCCCTCTTTCCAAATGTAAAATAATGCACTTGGGGAAAAGGAATCCTCAATCTGAGTATTGTATTGGCAGTTCTGTGTTGGCAAATACTTCAAAAGAAAAGGATTTAGGGGTAATGATTTCTGACAGTCTCAAAATGGGTGAACAGTGCAGTCAGGCGGTAGGGAAAGCAAGTAGGATGCTTGGCTGCATAGCTAGAGGTCTAACAAGCAGGAAGAGGGAGATTATGATCCCGCTATATAGAATGCTGGTGAGACCACATTTGGAATACTGTGTTCAGTTCTGGAGACCTCACCTACAAAAAGATATTGACAAAATTGAACGGGTCCAAAGACAGGCTACAAGAATGGTGGAAGGTCGTAAGCATAAAACGTATCAGGAAAGACTTCATGAACTCCATCTGTATAGTCTGGAGGACAGAAGGAAAAGGGGGGACATGATCGAAACATTTAAATATATTAAAGGGTTAAATAAGGTTCAGGAGGGAAGTGTTTTTAATAGGAAAGTGAACACAAGAACAAGGGGACACAATCTGAAGTTAGTTGGGGGAAAGATCAAAAGCAACATGAGAAAATATTATTTTACTGAAAGAGTAGTAGATCCTTGGAACAAACTTCCAGCAGACGTGGTAGATAAATCCACAGTAACTGAATTTAAACATGCCTGGGATAAACATATATCCATCCTAAGATAAAATACAGGAAATAGTATAAGGGCAGACTAGATGGACCATGAGGTCTTTTTCTGCCGTCAGACTTCTATGTTTCTATGTTTCCCCAATGCTCATTTTCGCAAATGTCAATCCTTCACTTTTGCAGGTCTAATTTTTTGGGGCACAAAGGCGAAGTAGCCGAGGAGTTTGGCATCATAATGAAAGCCCTGTGGACCGGGCAGTATCGATACATCAGCCCCAAAGATTTCAAAATCACCATTGGGAAGATCAACGAGCAGTTTGCTGGGTACAGCCAGCAAGATTCTCAAGAGTTGCTCCTGTTCTTAATGGACGGCCTTCACGAAGACTTAAATAAAGTAGGTTTCCATTTTTTAAATATTTCTCATTGAAGTATCGTATAGCACTATAGACCAGTGTTTCCCAACCTTGGCAACTTGAAGATATTTGGACTTCAACTCCCAGAATTCCCCAGCCAGCGTTTGCTGGCTGGGGAATTCTGGGAGTTGAAGTCCAAATATCTTCAAGTTGCTAAGGTTGGGAAACACTGCTATAGACAACCATGAGCTGGATGGCTGAGATTCTCCATAGACCTTCTCCATGTTGGTTGGGGAATTCTCAGAGTTGAAGTCCACAAGTCTTAAATGTTTACTAAGGTTGGATACCTTGATTTAGAAGAAGGTGAAAATATTATCAAGGTCTCTGCGTTGTTTTTTCCCAAACACCATCACTCTGCTAAACAAATAATTTCCTCAACACTGTCAAACTATTTACTAAGTTTGCATTACTATTACTGTTAGTTTTTTCTTCTCATTCCTATCACCCATCTCCTCCCACTTATGACTGTATGACTGTAACTTGTTGTTTGTGTCCTTAATATTTTTATTAATGTTAATTGTTTCCTGACTGCTTATTTGACCCCTATGGCAATCATTAAGTATTTTTAATAATAATAATAATAATAATAATAATAGCCTTCTCTGTGGTGGCTCTGGAACCCACTCCCCCCAGAGATTAGAATTGCCCCCACCCTCCTTGCCTTTCGTAAACTACTTAAAACCCACCTCTGCCGCCAGGCATGGGGGAATTAAGATTCCTTTTCCCCCTAGGCCTTTACAATTTTATGCATGGTATGTTTGTTTGTATGTATGTTTGGTTTTTATATTAAGGGGTTTTTAATTCGTTTTTAGTATTGGATTATTATTGTATGCTGTCTTATTATTGCTGTTAGCCGCCCCGAGTCTTCGGAGAGGGGCGGCATATAAATCCAATGAATGAATGAATGAATGAATGAATGAATGAATGAATGAATGAATGAATGAATGAATGAATAAATAACATAAAAATAAAATAAAATATAAAATAAAATAAAATAAATTATCTACGGAGACGGGCGGCATACAAATCTAATAAATAAATAAATAAAATAAATAAATTAAATAAATTAAATAAATAAATAAAATATTGTCATTGTCAAAACAACGAATTGTCATACCTCATGATTCTTGACAAATGTATCTTTTCTTTTACGTACACTGAGAGCATATGCACCCAAGACAAATTCCTCGTGTGTTCAATCACACTTGGCCAATAAAGAATTCTATTGTATTGTATCTTTAGAACCAAATATCTATGTATGTTCTCATTCTCCATCTTTCCATGAGAAATAAATGATGAGAATCACCATTGCCTCCAAAAGTTGTGAATGCTCCAAGACTGGAAGTTTTGAAGAAGATGTTGGATAACCCTTTGTCTGAAGTAGTGTAGGGTCTCATGCCCAAGCAGCGGGTTGGACTAGAACAGGGGTAGACAAAGTTGGCCCTTCTATGACATGTGGACTTCAACTCCCAGAATTCCTGAACTATCATGAGTGGCTCAGGAATTCTGGGAGTTGAAGTCCACAAGTCATAGAAGAGCCAACTTTGCCTACCCCTGGAATAGAGGGCCTCCAAGGTCCCTTCCAACTCTGTTGTTAATACAGTGGTACCTCATGATACGAACCCCTCGTGATACGAACCCCTCGTGATACGAACCCCTCGTGATACGAACCCCTCGTGATACGAACCCAGGGTTCGGAAATTTTTTGCCTCTTCTTACGAACTTTTTTCGGCTTACGAACCCTCCGCAGATTGCAAAATGGCGCTCTGCTGGCCGCCACCGCCCGGCTGTCACCTTTTAAAACGGCCGGGGGCTTCTCGGCGTTCTCCCGAAACCGAACTTTTTGAATTCGGGAGGCCGCCGAGAAGCGCCGCCCCCCCGGCTGTCACCTTCTGAAACAGCGGGGGGGCTTCTTGGCGTTCTCCGGTCGGACGTCTTCGTGACGTCAAAGCTCCGCCCATGGAATTCCCTATTGGGATTCCCCACCTCCTTTCTAGCCTCCAGATTGGCCGAAAACGCAGCCGCTGATCGCAAAAACGGCGCTCCGCCAAGTGTCGGAGCCCGGCTGTAACCTTCTGAAACAGCTGGGAGCTTCTCGGCGGCCTCCGTAACCCAAACCCGAACCTGAACTTCCGGGTTCGGCGTTCGGGAGAACGCCGATAAACCCCCCGGCTGTTTCAGAAGGTGACAGCCAGGCAGCGGCGCTTCTCGGCGGCCTTCCGAACCCGAAAAGTTCGGGTTCAGGTTCGGGAGAACGCTGAGAAGTCCCCCGGCTGTTTTAAAAGGTGACAGCCAGGCGGCGGCGCCCAGCAGAGCGCCATTTTGGGATTTTTTATTTTATTTTTTTGCACGGATTAATCGCTTTTACATTGTTTCCTATGGGAAACAATGTTTCGTCTTACGAACGTTTCGCCTTACGAACCTACTTCCGGAACCAATTAGGTTCGTAAGACGAGGTATTACTGTATTATAGAATCTTAAATAATAATAAATGATGAATGTTATTTCTTCCTACCCAAAAGCACACCTTTCAATGCGTCAAGTGGGTATTGATAAAAATTTTCATTTTCCCGATATTCTAGGCGGACAACCGAAAGCGCTACAAAGAGGAAAACAACGACCACCTGGATGACTTCAAAGCCTCCGACCTTGCCTGGCACAAGCACAAACAGCTGAACGAATCGATCATCGTGGCCCTCTTTCAAGGCCAGTTCAAATCCACAGTGCAGTGTCTGACATGTCACAAAAAGTCGCGGACGTTTGAGGCTTTCATGTATTTATCGTTGCCGCTGGCATCCACTAGCAAGTGCAGCCTGCAGGTAGATGGAAGACTCTTTAACCAGGGGGTGAAATCCTGCAGGTTCCGGAGAACCAATTGCAGAAATTTTGAATAGTTTGGGGCTACCTTTGAAAAGTGTTGGGAAACTTCAGATCGTGCAGAATGTAGCTGCGAGAGCAGTCCTGGGCTTCCCTAGGTATGCCCATGTTTCACCATCACTCCGCAGTCTGCATTGGCTGCCGATCAATTTCCGGTCACAATTCAAAGTGTTGGTTATGACCTTTAAAGCCCTTCATGGCATTGGACCAGAATACCTCCGAGACCGCCTCCTGCCGCACGAATCCCAGCGACCGATTAGGTCCCACAGAGTGGGCCTTCTCCGGGTCCCGTCAACTAAACAATGTCGGTTGGCGGGCCCCAGGGGAAGAGCCTTCTCTGTGGCGGCCCCGACTCTCTGGAACCAACTCCCCCCGGAGATTAGAACTGCCCCTACTCTCCCTGCCTTCCGTAAACTCCTTAAAGCCCACCTTTGCCATCAGGCATGGGGGAACTGAAACACCTCCCCCGGGCATGTACAATTTATGTATGGTATGTTTGTGTGTGTGCTTGTTAGTATATTGGGGTTCTTTTTAAACTTTTTTAAATATTTAAATTTATTTGGATTTGTTACGATTTGTTATGCCTTGTTATGAGCCGCCCCGAGTCCCCGGAGAGGGGCGGCATACAAATCTAAATAATAAATAAATAAATAAATAAAACCGGCAGTAGAAATTTTGAGTAGTTGGGAGAACTGCTCTGGCTGGCCCCAGAGTGGGGTGGGAAGGGAGATTTTGCAGTATCCTTCCCCCTGCCACATCAACCAAGCCACATCTACAGAACTGGTAGTAAAAAAAAAATTGAATTTCACCACTGCTCTTAACCCCTTCCAGATTACTCTTTTGTTAAGGCAGCAAGATTCTTTTTAATATGTTTGTGAGTGACATAGGGGAAGGTTTGGTAGGGAAGGTTTGCCTATTTGCCGATGACTCTAAAGTGTGCAATAGGGTTGATATTCCTGGAGGGGTCTGTAATATGGTAAATGATTTAGCTTTACTAGATAAATGGTCAAAACAATGGAAATTGAAGTTTAATGTTTCCAAATGTAAAATAATGCACTTGGGGAAAAGGAATCCTCAATTTGAGTATTGCATTGGCAGTTCTGTGTTAGCAAAAACTTCAGAAGAGAAGGATTTAGGGGTCGTGATTTCTGAGCAGTGTGGTCGGGCAGTAGGAAAAGCAAGTAGGATGCTTGGCTGCATAGCTAGAGGTATAACAAGCAGGAAGAGGGAGATTATGATCCCGCTATATAGAGTGCAGGTGAGACCACATTTGGAATACTGTGTTCAGTTCTGGAGACCTCACCTACAAAAAGATATTGACAAAATTGAACGGGTCCAAAGACGGGCTACAAGAATGGTGGAAGGTCTTAAGCATAAAACGTATCAGGAAAGACTTCATGAACTCAATCTGTATAGTCTGGAGGACAGAAGGAAAAGGGGGGACATGATCGAAACATTTAAATATGTTAAAGGGTTAAATAAGGTCCAGGAGGGAAGTATTTTTAATAGGAAAGTGAACACAAGAACAAGGGGACACAATCTGAAGTTAGTTGGGGGAAAGATCAAAGGCAACATGAGAAAATATTATTTTACTGAAAGAGTAGTAGATCCTTGGAACAAACTTCCAGCAGACGTGGTTGGTAAATCCACAGTAACTGAATTTAAACATGCCTGGGATAAACATATATCCATCCTAAGATAAAATACAGGAAATAGTATAAGGGCAGACTAGATGGACCATGAGGTCTTTTTCTGCCGTCAGTCTTCTATGTTTCTATTTATTTATTAGATTCGTATGCCGCCCCTCTCCGTAGACTCGAAGCGGCTCACAACAGCAATAAAACAATTCATGACAAATCTAATAATTTAAAAAACATTTAAAAAACCCTGTTATTAAACAGACATACACACAAAAATACCATACATAAATTGTATAGGCCCAGGGGAGATATCTCAATTCCCCCATGCCTGGCGGCAAGGGTGGGTTTTAAGAAGTTTACAAAAGGCAAGAAGGTGTTCTAATCTCCGGGGGGAGCTGGTTCCAGAGAGTCGGGGCCGCCACAGAGAAGGCTCTTCCCCTGGGACCCGCCAAACGACATTGTTTAGTCGACGGGACCCGGAGAAGGCCAACTCTGTGAGACCTAATCGGTCGCTGGGATTCATGCGGCATTACCATTCATGAGACTGACAGCTTTATTTATGTAGTTTCTCTTCTTACCTACCAATGCTCCAAGACATGGCACGTCAAAAATAGTAAAGGCAGGATGTCCATCCCTCTTCCCACTGCCAAAAGGTTAATTCCCAAACAAACTTTTAATGGTTGAGTTATTTTATTTTTAAATAGTCTTTATTTTACTCTATACCAGGGGTGTCAAAATCAATTTCATTGAGGGCTGCATCAGGGTTGTGTTTGACCTCGGAGGGCCAAGTGGTTGTGGCCAGGGATGGGCATGATCCTGATGGACAGGATGCTAATGGAAGACAAGAGGGCCACCTCAGGCAATCTATGCACAGCCCATTTTTGGCCAGCAGAGCGCTGCTGGAGGCTGGGGAGGCCAAAAAAATGGATGCAGAGGTCCCAAACATGCTCCTCCATGGCAAATTCTCCTCCATGGCCAATTTTGTCCGGCAGAGGCATCACAGGCCAGTCCTTTGATATTCGCAGGCTGGGCCTGCAGTCCAGATTTAAGAATCCCATGGGCCAGATCCGGCCCCCAAGCCATGAGTTTCACACCCCTGTTCTATACTGTTTGTCCATCGGGTTTCTGAGATTTCACTGCATGTACAAATCAAATATATCATCCTAGTATTAAGAGCTGGGGCTTTAAGAATAAGAAAAAATAAATAAAGCCACAGGGTGCTATATTGTTGTGGCAAAAGTTTGTGTAGCACCTTGAACAAGTGATTCTGAGTTTAAGTAGTGAAGAATTACTGAAGCCACTGAAGCTGACTGTAGATCTGAAGGTCAGCGGTTCAAATCTCATCACTGGCTCAAGGTTGACTCAGCCTTCCATCCTTCCGAGGTGGGTAAAATGAGGACCCGGATTGTGGGGGCAATAGGCTGGCTCTGTTCAAAAGTGCTATTGCTAACATGTTGTAAGCCGCCCTGAGTCTAAGGAGAAGGGCGGCATAAAAATTGAATCAATCAATCAATCAATTACATGCATTTTTATTTTTTTATTATTTTCAGGAATGCCTTAGATTATTTTCCAAAGAAGAAAAGCTGACAGATAACAATCGATTTTATTGTAGCCATTGCAAAACTCGAAGAGATTCCACGAAAAAAATAGAAATATGGAAGTTGCCACCTGTCCTCTTAGTACATTTGAAAAGGTAAGGCTCAGTGTCTATATCTCTTGTGTTTCCAATTATTATGTGTGTCCAAAGCAGAGGTCTTCAAACTTGGCAACTTTAAGACTTGTGGACTTCAACTCCCAGAATTCTCAAGGTGGGAAATTCTGGAAGTTGAAGTCCACAAGTCTTAAAGTTTGCCCTCATCACCTCGAGGCTTGACTACTGTAACCATAGTTCCCTCTAAGCTGAGCAGTGAGCAATCGCTCACTTAAAAATCATCATCAACTCAGAGTTTTCCAAACCTGCCCAGAAGCCGAGAGGGAAGGAGAGAGAGGGAAGGAGAGAGAGAGGAAGAGAGAGAAACAGATAGAAAAAAGAGAGGAAGGAAAAGAGAAAGAAAAAGAATGGGAGTAAGGAAGAGGGAAAGAAAATCAAAATCTAGTTTGAAACTAGCTCAACTATTTAAGTGGCATTTTGATATTGATAGAGTTGCCCTATTATGAGCTCACTGTTATAGACACACAGTACAGTATTTTATTTTGAAATTCTCTGAGGCAAAAAAGGGGGGGGGGGGTTTATTTGTTTGTTTGTTTGTTTATTTAATATTTCTGTGCCGCCCAGTCCCGAAGGGACTGCCGCTCAGACACTATACTTTTCCGCCCCCCCCCCCCCCAAAAAAATTAGAGGGAACACTGACTGTAACGCTCTCTACATGGGGCTACCTTAGAAAAGTGTTCGGAAACTTCAGATCGTGCAGAATGCAGCTGCAAGAGCAATCATGGGCTTCCCCAAATATGCCCATGTTACACCAACACTCCGCAATCTGCATTGGTTGCCAATCAGTTTCCGGTCACAATTCAAAGTGTTGGGTATGACCTATAAAGCCCTTCATGGCATCGGACAAGATTATCTCAGGGACCGCCTTCTGCCGCACGAATCCCAGCGACCAGTTAGGTCCCACAGAGTGGGCCTTCTCCGGGTCCCGTCAACTAAACAATGCCGCTTGGCGGGACCCAGGGGAAGAGCCTTCTCTGTGGCGGCCCTGACCCTCTGGAACCAACTCCCTCCAGAGATTAGAATTGCTCCCACCCTCCTTGCCTTTCGTAAGCTTCTTAAAACCCACCTCTGCCGCCAGGCATGGGGGAACTGAGATACTCTTTCCCCCTAGGCCTTTACAATTTTATGCATGGTATGTCTGTCTGTATGTATGTTTAGTTTTACAATAGGGGTTTTGAACTGTTTATATTGGATTGTCATCTGCTGTTTACTACTGTTGTTAGCCGCCCCGAGTCTACGGAGAGGGGCGGCATACAAATCCAATAAAATCAAAATCAATCAAAAAAATAAAAAAGGTGCCAAGTTTGGGGACCCCTGGTCCAGAATCACCCTTGGCGAGACAGGTAGCTATATAGATGTTATTAATTAATGAACAAATATTGGTTCCTTTTGCTAGACCCATCATTGCCTAATGTTTACTTCCTGTTGCTGATGGTTAGGTTTTCATACGATGGGCGGTGGAAACAGAAGCTTCAAACATCTGTTGATTTCCCTTTGGAGAACCTTGACCTGTCACAATACGTCATTGGTCCCAAGAGTAATTTGAAGAGATATAACCTGTTTTCAGTCTCCGTAAGTAACAGCCCTATGAATTTATTGTTGGTGATGGAGGTGGTGCAGTGGTTAAAAGGCAGTGTTACAGGTGAACTCTGCCTACAGTCTGTAGTTCAATCCACTGAGGACCCAGAGTGTTGGGGGGCAAATATGCTGACTCTATAAATAGCTTAGAGGGGGCTGTAAAAGCATTGGGGAAGCGGTATATAAGTCTAAGTGTTATTGCTATTTATTTATTTATTTATTTATTTATTTATTACTTAGATTTGTATGCCGCCCCTCTCCGAAGACTCTCAGTCACTAAGTCGTGTCCAACTTTTGAAAACCCCATGGTCCACCGCATGCCAGGTTCCCATCCTCCACTGTCTTATGCAGAGATTAGAATTGCCCCCACCTTCCTTGTCTTTCGTAAACTTCTTAAAACCCACCTTTGCCGCCAGGTTTGGGGAAATTGAGACATTCTTTCCCCCTAGGCCTTTACAATTTACGCATAGTATGTCTGTATGTATGCTTGGTTTTTATAATAAGGGTTTTTTTTAGTTATTTTAGTACAGTGGTAGCTCGAGATACGAGTTTAATTCGTTCCGGACCTGGGCTCTTAAGTCGAGCAGCTCTTATCTCGAACGACTTTTCCCCATAGGAATTAATGTAAATAATTTTAATTGGTTCCAGCCCTCAAAAAACTCACAAAGTTAGTCTAAATTATGCAGAAAGACATGTTTTTAATGAAGAAATGTACATGTACATATAAATGAATAATGAAGTTTCTTTCACTTAACTTGTAAACTTTCTTAAACTTTTAAATTTACATATGTTCAACTTCTCTGCCACCCAATCCTGTAGGACAGAGGTCCCCAACCCTTTTTGCACCAGGGACCGGCTTTAAGCGATCAAGAGAGGAATGGGTGAATGAATGGACGGAGGGTGGGAAGGAAGGAAGGAAAGAGGGAAGGGACAGGAACAGAGGAAGGAAGCAAGGAAACTTATGAAAGGGGAGAGTAAGAGAGGAATGAGTGAAGGGAGGGAGGGAGGGAAGAAGGTGGGAAGGAGAAAGAAAAGAAGAAATAGAGGAAGGGAAGGTAAAAGAGAGAAAGAAAAAGAAAGAAAGAAAGAAAGAAAGAAAGAGGGAAGGGAAGGGACAGGAACAGAGGAAGGAAGCAAGGAAACTTATGAAAGGGGAGAGTAAGAGAGGAATGAGTGAAGGGAGGGAGGGAGGGAAGAAGGTGGGAAGGAGAAAGAAAAGAAGAAATAGAGGAAGGGAAGGTAAAAGAGAGAAAGAAAAAGAGCAAGAAAGAAAGCTGCAAGCACCCCCCCGTGCCCCCCAGGCCGGCTGCAACCTTTTAAAACACGCGCGCCGCTTCGCAGCTGTCTCCTGAAGCCGAATGCGGAAGTTAGCGTTTGGCTTCAGGAGACAGCTCCTTGGCGCTTGTATCTCGAATTTGGACTTGTAAGTAGAACAAAAATATCTCTCCCCTCCCAGCTCTTATCTCGAGTTGCTCTTAAGTAGAGCAGCTCTTATGTCGGGGTTCCATTGTATTGGATTGGATTGTTACATGCTGTTTTTATCATTGTTGTTAGCCGCCCCGAGTCTACGGAGAGGGGCGGGATACAAATCCAATAAATAAATAAATAAATAAATAAATAAATAAATAAATAAATAAATAATGTAATTTCCCTGAAACACTTGAACCTAATTTTTTTGTTTCTTCCACAGAACCATTATGGAGGGCTCGATGGTGGACACTACACAGCTTACTGCAAGAATGCTTCCAAGCAACGATGGTATAAATTTGATGACCACGAAGTGTCCGACATCTCTGCATCCTCAGTGAAGTCTTCAGCCGCTTATATTCTCTTTTATACTTCTTACGAACAGCGGGCTGCAGATGTAGCCACTTAAAGGAAGGGCCGAAAGCTGCGGGCTGCAGATGTAGCCACTTAAAGGGAAAGGCCGAAAGATGCGCTAGCTGGTTTATAAATTACTGAGCTGAGACCAATGTAAAGTTGTCTAAAAGAGAGGGCTGCAGCAATTCCTTATCCAAAAATGTATTTTAGTGCTATTGCTGAAAATTAAATTATTAACTCTGCTGCTTTGTATGGAATAATGTGTTTCAAACCGACTTATTTGCAGCTACGCTTGAAAAATTATAAATCTTGCTTAGTCCCTTTGAAAAGTGTTAAGAGTTGGATTGGAGATTGTCCTAAAATTCAATGCGTATCTTCCTTTCCTCTTTCCCACATTTATGGCCTTGACACACTAACCTTAAAGCTTGATTCTACTGTGAATATCTTAGCCAGAGATAAAGGTTCGAATGAACGTGTACATACCGATTGCAAAATTGCACATCCAACATGTATATAATAAAAGAGATCCAATCCTTTGACAAGAATGGCTAAGAGAGGGAGGGTTGTTTTGTCAAACTAGGTTTCTGTGTGTCTTATCTCCGCACTTTACAATGTACTCTGGAAGACTGAAGCATTACATGATTTTTAATATGCGTTTTGGATCTGTGTCTTTTTTAAAAAAAAAAAAAACCAAAATCTTACAGGATGGTTTCAAATGGCATTGGCCTGATAGCTGTTCCTTGCTTTGAAATTTAACCCCAACACTTCTCCCTTAGACTCTCCACGATTGACCTCTCCAGGTTCCTAAGAGGCCAGTAAGGGGCGTACATAAGTGCACTGGTGTGCCTTTCGTCCCCTGTCCAATTGTCTTTCCTTTCTTTCACCTATCTTATATATTCTATATATCCTCTCCTCTAAGTTCACTTTCACCCTCTTTTATATTATCACATGTCTATTTTTCTTCCTATGTATTTGTGTATTGGACAAATGAATAAATAAATAAAAAATAGATTATTTCAGGAAGCGTAGACTAGGTGAGAGCAAATGCGAAGTCCAAAATTGTAGGAATATTGTGTTTAAAGAAGCGTGAATTTTGGAACGGGGAAACCCTTTCATAACTAACGCTTTTAAGAAGAGGGCATGGTTGTGAACAATAGTGCATAATTTTTTTTTTAATCTGAAGACTTCCAAACATTTAAGAGGTGATTTGATCAAAGTATATAAAATCATGCATGAGATAGAAAAGGTGGATAGAGAAAAATCCTTTTCTCTATCACACAATACTAGGACGAGGGGGCACTCCCTAAAGCTCATAGGGAAGAAAGTGAGGACAAATAAAGGGAGTAAAAAATTTGGGAAAAAAAGATGGCGGTGTCCACAGATGGACAACAACCAAACTGGATCCATGATGCTTTTGTGACATCACCAGCGGGTCGTTACCGGTTTGGCGATCCGGTCCAAACCTGGAGAAACCTACCCCCGGTGTTCTGTCTGGGTCCCCCCAGACGCCAACACCAACCAAAAAGAGTATCCAGACACACTGGTAAAAAGCAAAGGCAGTTTATATAATTCAAAGCAAGCACAGGTAACACAAACTGTTCTTACAGACAGGAACACTATGAAGCTTCACAGAGGTTTCACGAAGGCCAGGCAATAAAACAGGATTCTTGCTGGCAAAAACAACGCTGGAGATAATAAAACCCACGCCTCCCCCAAGTCTTCCAGACTTCTAGGCCACAAGCCAAGATCAGAGACGCCAAGAATCGAAGCAAGGTCACAGGACTCCCAATTGATAACTCTCCACAAGACTGTAAGGGCGGGCCTGCCTTTTCAACCCTGCTGAGGAGAACCACACCCAAACCCAGCTGTTGCCAATTTAGGGGTGGAAATACCTTTCTAATTGGCCCCGTCTTTGAGCTGCTCGTCGCTGCCTCATATCTATTATAGCCTGTGCATCTTCATCCAATGAATCCAGGCTACTAGCTGGGGAGAGCCCCCCCCCCGGGGGTCTCAGGCTGCTCTCCCTCCTCCTCTTCCTGATGTTCCTCTCCCCCGTCTGCCTGGTCCTCCCCCTCCTGTTCACTGTCCTCCTCCTCTGGGCATGGATCCGGCAGAGATCCAGCCGGTCCCTGAGGAGCCTCAGGCTGAATCACAACACCCGGATGTTGCAATAATAACAAACACTCAACCCTCGCTGTCCAAGAAGAATTTATTTAACTGCAGGTGCCGGGTCACATTCTGTGTAAGGCCTTGCCGAGTAGCATTCTTCTCACTGAAAGAGCTTGGAAGGGCCAGCTTCTACGTCACTCCATCAGTACGATCCAAAGACAGGGGGAAATGCAGTTGTCCCATAAACGACAACCAAAGCGTGAGCGGGCCTACTACTTGCTTCTTCTAGACATTTTGGTTCTTCACGGGCGCAGAGAAAGCTTGACTGCTATAAAACAGAAGGTAGGCGGCAGACGTTTGCACGGAGGATTCTGGGATCTCGTTGATCTGGGCATCATCAAAGTTGTACCAATTTTGGCTGAGGGTATGCCTGCAGAATGCAGTGTAATGGCCACCATCCAGATCTCCAAAATGGTTCTGCAACAAGAGCAACATATTTCATGTTTACCAAGGAAGTACAGTGGTACCTCAACTTACGAACGCCTCTTCTAACGAACTTTTCAAGATACGAACCCGGTGTTTAAGATTTTTTTGCCTCTTCTTCCAAACTATTTTCACCTTACGAACCCAAGCAGCTGCTGCTGGGATGAAGGGATTTCTTTTTTTTCCCCTTTTTTGAAGAAAGAAAAGGGAGGGGCTGCTTGGAGTAGGAAAGATTTTGCAGAGAACAATGTGCTTGCAAAGGCACTGAAACGGTGTCTTTTTAAGAAAGAAAAGGGAGGGACAGCTTGGGGGAGGAAAGATTTTGCAGAGAACAACGTGCTTGCAAAGGCACTGAAACGGTGTCTTTTGAAGAAAGAAAAGGGAGGGACAGCTTGGGGGAGGAAAGATTTTGCAGAGAACAACGTGCTTGCAAAGGCACTGAAACGGTGTCTTTTGAAGAAAGAAAAGGGAGGGGCGTCCCCCTTGCCTTTCTTCCTTCCCACTCACCCTTTAGCCTAGCCTTGCTTCTTCCACCCGCCCCCTTTAGCTGTTCCTCCCTGCCCTCTGTTCGCCTCCCTTCTAAAGTTTGGGATTTTCCTCAAGGATTTGCACGCATTATTTGCTTTTACATTGATTCCTATGGGAAACATTGTTTCATCTTACGAACTTTTCACCTTACGAACCTCCTCCTGGAACCAATTAAGTTCGTATGATAAGGTACCACTGTACTTTATTCAAGTTACTTGTGACAGCAATAACCTAATTCATAACCTAATTTTGAGAGGGAGTTTGGTTCTGAGAATCGGTAACAAAATGGAAATTTGTTTCTGTCTCCCCAGTCCTAACTCCATTCTCCAACATCTACAGGTAGTCCTCAACAACAGTTCCATTTAGTGATCATTAGTGATGGGCGAACCGAAACCCACACAATTCGGGTCTGTACCGAATTTTGTGGTGTTCGGTATGCCGAACATGAACCCGAACTTTTTTGAAACTTTGGCAAAGTTCGGGGTCACGTTCGGAGCTTTGATGTCACCGGCAGGTTGCTAAGGACACCAAGGTGATCACTTCCTGGATTCCATGGAATCCAGGAAATGATCACCTTGGCGTCCTTAGCAACCTGCCAGTATACGTGATGTCAAAGCTCCGCCCCGGATTCCCCGTTCGGGTTCGGTTCAGGTTCTGCCGAATTTTGTGTAAAGTTCGTCCGAACTTGCCGAACCCGAACACCGTTGGGTTCGCCCATCACTAGTCATCATTCAAGGATACAATCATTGTCATTTAACAGCACCATAATCCCTTGCAGGGTGGAGTCTGGACAACTGAACGTAGCTAGCAGAGTGTTTTAATGGCTTCCTTTCGCCAATTCAGAGTTTTGTTCAGCATTACATTACATTACATTAAAAAGGTCACACAATCAAAACACTATACAAAACACAGTAAAACAAAACAGTTATATATACAGTGGTACCTCATCATACGAACTTAATTGGTTCCAGGAGGAGGTTCGTAAGGTGAAAAGTTCGTAAGATGAAACAATGTTTCCCATAGGAATCAATGTAAAAGCAAATAATGCGTGCAAATCCTTCAGGAAAATCCCAAACTTTAGAAGGGAGGCGAACAGAGGGCAGGGAGGAGCAGCTAAATGGGGCGGGTGGAAGAAGCAAGGCTAGGCTAAAGGGTGAGTGGGAAGGAAGAAAGGCAAGGGGGGTGCCCCTCCCTTTTCTTTCAAAAGACACCCTCTCAGTTCCTTTGCAAGCACGTTGTTCTCTGCAAAAATTTTCCTCCCACAAGCTGCCCCTCCCTCCTCCCTTTTCTTTCTTCAAAAGACACCGTTTCAGTGCCTTTGCAAGCACGTTGTTCTCTGCAAAATCTTTCCTACTCCAAGCAGCCCCTCCCTCCTCCCGTTTCTTTCTTAAAAAGACACCCTTTCAATTCCTTTGCAAGCACCTTGTTCTCTGCAAAAAATTTCCTCCCCCAAGCTGCCCCTCCCTCCTCCCTTTTCTTTCTTAAAAAGACACCCTTTCAGTGCCTTTGCAAGCACGTTGTTCTCTGCAAAATCTTTCCTACTCCAAGCAGCCCCTCCCTTTTCTTTCTTCAAAAAAGGGGGGGAAAAGAAACCCCTTCATCCCAGCAGCAGCTGCTTGGGTTCGTAAGGTGAAAATAGTTTGGAAGAAGAGGCAAAAAAATCTTAAACACCGGGTTCATATCTTGAAAAGTTTGTTAGAAGAGGCGTTCGCAAGATGAGGTACCACTGTATAACCTTATACCTCTAGACTAGGGTTGTTATTTTTTTTGTGGTATTCATATCAACGAATAAGTCTGCTACCTACACCAGTAGCAACCCACTGCGGGCTGTCCCCTCTATTAATAAGTCTTTTTTAAGCACATAAGTTTTATTTCTGTTCCCACCAACTTCTATTTTTTTCTCCAGTAAGAATCCTGAACAAAAACTGATTGTAAACATCCTGGAGAGTGTAGTACATCTGCACCCTACAGCTGTAATTTGGAGTGCATAATAATGTTATCTTCTTTTTATAATATCTACCAGATATTTTTTTCTTGGTTGCCTCGGTGGGCAAAGCTTACTGAGAATGTAGCTCCTCATACAATAGTATCATACATTCATCTTTTCTAGTTACAGAATGAAATAATTTTACTGAATTCCGTTTTCTTATGGAGTTCATTCATTCTTATCACATTTTTATTATTTTTGAGGGAGTGAACATTCTTCCGTACATAATCCCCTACGCAACTAGACTTACAATCCTAGATTTAAAAAGCTTAGAACTACGTCACCTTAAACACGACCTAAGCATAGCCCATAAAATCATCTGCTACAACATCCTTCCTTTCAATAACTACTTCAGCTTCAACCACAACAACACATGAGCACACAACAGATACAAACTTAAACTGCTCTAAATTCGACTGCAGGAAATACAGCTTTAGTAACCGAGTAGTTGATGCATGGAACTCACTACTGTTTCCAAATGTAAAATAATGCACTTGGGGAAAAGGAATCCTCAATCTGAGTATTGTATTGGCAGTACTGTGTTAGCAAAAACTTCAGAACAAAAGGCTTTAAGGGTAGTGATTTCAGACAGTCTCAAAATGGGTGAACAGTGCAGTCAGGCAGTAGGGAAAGCAAGTAGGATGCTTGGCTGCATAGCTAGAGGTATAACAAGCAGGAAGAGGGAGATTGTGATCCCCTTATATAGAGCGCTGGTGAGACCACATTTGGAGTACTGTGTTCAGTTCTGGAGACCTCACCTACAAAAAGATATTGACAAAATTGAACGGGTCCAAAGACGGGCTACAAGAATGGTGGAAGGTCTTAAGCATAAAACATATCAGGAAAGACTTAATGAACTCAATCTGTATAGACTGGAGGACAGAAGGAAAAGGGGGGACATGATTGAAACATTTAAATATGTTAAAGGGTTAAATAAGGTCCAGGAGGGAAGTGTTTTTAATTGGAAAGTGAACACAAGAACAAGGGGACACAATCTGAAGTTAGTTGGGGGAAAGATCAAAAGCAACATGAGAAAATATTATTTTACTGAAAGAGTAGTAGATCCTTGGAACAAACTTCCAGCAGACGTGGTAGATAAATCCACAGTAACTGAATTTAAACATGCCTGGGATAAACATATATCCATCCTAAGATAAAATACAGAAAATAGTATAAGGGCAGACTAGATGGACCATGAGGTCTTTTTCTGCCATCAGACTTCTATGTTTCTACCACACTCTGTAGTATCATTGCCTAACCCCCAAAACTTTACCCTTAGACTGTCCACTGTTTACTTCACCTGATTCCTAAGAGGTCAGTAAGGGGCATGCATAAGTGCACCAGAGTGCCTTCCGTCCCGTTCGAATGTTTCTTTTTTACTAGTATCATGTATCTGAATATTATTATAATATCTTGGTATACTACCAATACATACTTGACAAAACAAATAAAAGAATACTAGAATCATCTATTGTCACTTACCACTACAGCAAATAAGTTGTATTTTGGATTTTTCCGAAAAAGTGGATATATATAAGGAGACAAATCCAGGTTAGTTAAAGGATAGTAGATGTCGGTTTTAAGTTTCTTTTTATAACTGCCTTGACAATCAAATCTGAAAATAAAGGATGATCTTTATCAATAGTGCAATAGAAATGGATTTTTGAGTCATATTGGTATATTGTTTAGAGTCAAATTTATAATAAACATAAGACCAAACTAGCGTCTGGTTCTGTTTTAATATATTTCATATTTGAGTTCAGAAAATGATTTAAGAAAAAACACTGGGTATACGAGCATGAGGAGTTTGAATCATCATTTATGTTAGAAATGGAACCAGCTCCTAACTTTTCAAATAAAAGACAGTGAGAGAAATATCAAGATGGATGATACACCTCTGGAGGTTTTGAAGAAGAGATTGGACAATCACAGAACAGAATTCTTTATTGGCCAGGTGTGATTGGACACAGAAGGAATTTGTCTTTAGTTCATATGCTCTCACTGTACATAAAAGAAAATGTACATTTGTCAAGAATCATGAGGTACAACACTTAATGATGGTCATAGAAGTCAAGCAATCAGGAAACAATATTGATAAAAATCTTAAGGATACAAGCAACTAGTTATAGTCATACAGACATAAGTGGGAGGAGATACGTGATAGGAATGAGAAAAAACTAGTAGTAATAGTAGTGCAGACTTAGTAAATAGTTTGACAGTGTTGAGGGAATTATTTGTTTAGCAGAGTGATGGCATTTGGGGAAAATTTGTTCTTGTGTCTAGTTGTCTTGGTGTGCAATGCTCTATAACGACATTTTGAGGGTAGGCGTTGAAACAGTTTATTTCCTGGATGTGAGGGTCTCCTATTTGAGTAGGGGGTTAGACTAGAAGATCTCTAGGGCCCCTTCCAATTGAAGAGAACAATCTTTCTGTCAAGTGCAGAAATCTGCTCTTCATCTGGGTTTTTTAACTGATTTATTGAGATTCAATTTCTGTTCTCTTCAATTGTCAACACTTCCCTAAGTAGTCAAACTCTGTCAATGACATAGGCCCTCTTTTCAACATCTGTAAGCAATTCACTGTAACAGAATGGATGTGGTGCAAGTCAGCCCATGAAGAAAAATACGCCTAACCTCTTTAGGTGGAAGATGACCATCTTGGGTGACTTCGCTATGCTGGCCTTCACTGCCGCGTCGGTTTTTATCCCACAGCAGGAACAGTTGATCTGGTTGTTCCAGGTCAACACATCCTGCTGAAAGAAGCAATCCAGGCATTCCTGCAGGAGGAGGAGGGGGGAGGAAGAGAAATACACACACTGTTGACCGGTACCATTTTGGTTTCATAGAAATAAAAATATAGTATTCAGCCGCAATAACACAAGAGCACGCAACAGGTTCAAACTTAATATCAACCGCTCCAAACTTGACTGTAAAAAATATGACTTTAGCAATCGAGTTGTTGAAGCGTGGAACTCATTAACAGACTCCGTGTTGTCAACCCCCAACACTTTACCCTTAGACTTTCCATGGTTGACCTCTCCAGATTCCTTAGTGGTCAGTAAGGGGCGAGCATAAGTGCACTAGTGTGCCTTCCATCCCCTGTCCAATTGTGTCTCCTATATTTTATATATCTTTTCTCCCCTTCATATATCCTTTCCTCTACTCTTCATTGATGTATTCTATTCTCATATCTCTTCTTCTATCCCTTCCCTTTTTTATATATATAATTTTTTTAATTAATTTTAAATGTTAAACCATACAAACTGCATATATACAACATAAAAACAGTGTCCTGTGAAGGTGCACCCATCACCTGACAACATACATATATACCCCACCACCAATTGGAGGGTCTGTACTAACATCTTTAATATCCTTCTAAGCTGGAATCTGCGTTCTATTTACATATCAAAGAGTGATTCTAATTCATTCTTTATGGCTAAATCACAAATTCTACTTGTCATATAACCTCTCACCATTTCCCATCGTTCCATCAGTTTTTTCAATTTATTTCCATGATACATATTTATCTTTACTTCCCTTCTATCCCTTCCCTGATATTTACTACTACATGTTTTTATTCTCTTTAACTTTCAATTTGTATTGGACAAAATAAATAAAATAAATAAAATAAATAAATAAATTGCACATAAAGAACTATTGCAAGATAGGGAGCCTAGGTAATATCAACATCATTACTTCTTTGAATCAGATTGCAAATGGGAGAATGTATATATTTCCCTTCCCCTTGCCTTCCTATCCCTTCCCTTTTCTTTTCCTTTTTCCTTTCTTCTTCCCTTCCCTTCTTTCCCTCCCTCTTCCCTGCTATCCAATCACTCAAGAGCACACAACAGATTTAAACTTAATATTAACCGCTCCAAACTTGACTGTAAAAAATATGACTTCAGTAACCGAGTTGTCGAAGCGTGGAACTCATTACCGGTCTCCATAGTGTCATCCCTAAACCCCCAACACTTTACCCTTAGACTATCTACGGTTGACCTATCCAGATTCCTAAGAGGTCAGTAAGGGGCGAGTACAAGTGCACTAAAGTGCCTTCCGTCCCCTGTCCTATTGCTCTCCTATATCTCTTATACCTTCCTTCTATTCCTATATCTCTTCTTCTATTCTTTCATTGATATGTTCTATTACTATACCTTCTTTTCTATTCTTTCTTAGATATATTTTACTATGAGTATCTCCTCTATAACCTTCATCGTGTATTTTACTATGTGTATATAGATATATACTCACTAAAACCCTCATTGTGTATTGGACAAAATAAATAAATAAAATAAATAAATAAAATAACACTGAACAGAATTATATACCTCATCTTCATAGATCAGGTTCAAAGAGTAACTTTAAAAATTAATCCTGTACCAACAATAATGTGACATATACTTGCGGCACCCTAATCCATGAGATTACACCATACGGGATCTGTTAAAACCAAAGAACAGAAGAGGGATGGTTTAATTTCACCCCTGGAGAAAAGCAGATACCTCGAGGGAACACTCCGATTCATAAGGTATCGGTAGAGAGAGCACAGTGAAGACCTCCGTTTTGTAAGTAGTGGTTTGGCACTCCAAACACATGATATCATAGCTAAGATGTCCTTCGAAAAGTCGGGTGATAATGGAGCATTCGCTGAGGCAATTCCTGGATTCCCAAGCCGTCGACGAGCTTCCCTGGTTTTTCTTCTTATTTGTCTACGGAAGAGAAAAAGGAGCCACGATAGGGGAAAATCAGGCAATTTCCCTCAGGCCCGAAAGACCAAGTCAAGCGCGAAGGTTCAATTAAACCGATATATTGCTACTACTCATGCCTAGTCTGTGGAGATTCTCAGTCATCTAGGTCATGGTTGTCCATGCGCACAGGCCTCACTGAAGCCTCTGGGCTCTCGAAGCCTGGGGATGGCGAAAAGAAAGTCAACGGGCCAACCGGAAGTTCATTTCCGAACTTCCGGTTGGCCTGTTGGGCCATTTTTCGCCATCCCCAGGCATCAGGAGGCTTCCTTAAGCCTGGGGAGAGTAAAAATGGCCGAAAAGAAGGCCGAAAATCAGCTGGCCAGCGTGCGCATGTGTGGTGGAGCTGACACAGGGCGATATCTTGTGTGGCCTCCAAGATGGCTCCACAAGCCACCTGTGACATGTGTGCCATAGGTTTGCCATCACTGACCTACAGATTAAGCTAAAAAAAGGGTATCACCATTCCCTCGAGTCTCTGGGAGGGCGAAGACAACATGCTCAGGCTCTGGAGGGCCTCTGGAGGTCAGAAATGGGACTTCCTGAAATTCCAGTAGGCCTGTTTTTTGCCATCCCTGAACCTCCACGCATGCCCTTCACTTACCTGCATTCAAAATGGGCCGTGTCGGGGCTACTGGGAGGGGTGGGGTGGGTGTGGCCAGCCAGGAGTGGGATTTGGGGCTTCTCTGAACTGCACAGAATCTTAGCTAGAGGTTCTCCAGAGCCCCTGCAAACCCCCAGCAGCCCACCCCTGACTCGTTACCTTTTTGAGAGCTTCATGGAGTTCATTCAAGACATATATCAGAAACTCTTGAGCGTCCTGCTGGGTTTTCTTGATGAAAGCAGGGTACCGCTCGCCAATCACCAATCTAAAGACCTCGGGAGAGACGCAGTCGAAATCCCCAAGCCACATATCGTTCATCAGGTAGGCAAAGGCGGTTGCAATCTCTCCATTCTCCCTTAGAGGAGAACATAGAAAAACAATGGGAAGATTATTCGCACCCTGCTGGATCAAATCTTGGCTCCCCTTCACCAGCAAAATAGAACAATAGAATGAAATGAGCTAGAAAGAACCTTGAAGGTCTTCTAATCCAGACCTCTGCTCAAGAAGGACCCGTAATATTCCATAGAAACATAGAAGACTGACGGTAGAAAAAGACCTCATGATGCATCTAGTCTGCCCTTATACTATTTTCTGTATTTTATCTTAGGATGGATCTATGTTTATTCCAGGCATGTTTAAATTCAGTTACTGTGGATTTACCAACCACGTCTGCTGGAAGTTTGTTCCAAGGATCTACTACTCTTTCAGTAAAATAATTATTTCAAATAAGTGACTGTCAAGACCAGGTGTGCCAAATTCAATTTCTATTGATATCATATGTTAAATATATTTATATGTCGAGAACCAACGTGGCAATTATGAAACAATGCTTCTTTTTAACCTGTTTCCCTCCAAATAAGCCCAATTGGGCTTTTGAACGCATGGCAATATGGCTAAGCGCTTATTTCAGAGTTTAAAAAAAAATTAAGACAGGGTCTTAATTTAGGGGAAACATGGTATTAAATCCACATGTCAAAAGAAGTCCCTTACTAGATTTTTAATGTACTCAGTGAAATCTCTCTCTGCTTAGAACCACTTTCTTATATCCCTTCAAGGCAGAGAGATTAGAAAACTCAGTCCAAAGGTTGTTTGACATAAATGTATGGCCCACACATTCCTATTTGATTTAGATTTAGTAATTTAGATTTCTTTTATATATTGTTGCATTTATAATGTTGTATGCCACCCTGTATCTCCTTGAGAGGGCTGCGTAGAAATCAATCAATCAAACAAACAAACATCAGAGTGTGGTTGATTGAAGCATCTTAAGGACAGCAATCTCAAACAGGAGATATAGTCATTAAAGAAACCCAAAAAGGCTTTAAAAACCCAGAGACTTGTGAATTACCATACATTGGGGAGTATAATAGGCACCTTAGTTTTGGAGTGGGAATAATGTGCCTACCAGGTACATTACTTCATCTGGCTAGTCCTTTATCTGGTCAGCTTCAACACATTAGTTTGCTGGTTTTGAGCTCACGTACTTGCTTTTTAATCCCGATTGGGGATAAAAAATAGTTTCTAAAACACTTCTCTCTCTCTCTCTTAAGAGAGAAAGAATGAAAAAAGCAGGCAAAGGAATGATCACTTCCCTAGCAAAGCAGGGAAGATCATTTCACTCATTAGCACCTTGTTAGGGCTGAAAAAAAAGGCAGAAGATCGCTTGCTAGCAAAGAATGGAAGATTGCTTCACTGTTAGGGCTGAAAAAAGGCTCAGCTGATTACTGGAGGGAGCAGCAATGAAAGAAGCAGGCAAAAGGAAGATCGCTTAGCTAGCAAAGCAAGGAAGGTCGCGTTACCTAAAAAATAGGGCTAAAAAATAGTTTAGCAAAAACTACATTCGGAGTATAGGACACACCCAAATTTTCAGCTTCTTGTAGGAGGGGGAAAGGTGCATCTTATACTCCAAAAAATACGGTAGTCCTTATGGAACTTTGTGGCTTCAAGGAAAAAGGAATTATCTTTAGCCTAATACAGTGGTACCTCAACCTAAGAACACCTCTACTTATGAACTTTTCTAGATAAGAACTGGGTGTTCAAGATTTTTTTTTTTGCCTCTTCTCAAGAATCATTTTCTACTTACAAACCTGCGGCTCCGAAACTGTAACCGGAAAAGGCAGGGAGAAGCCTCCGTGGGGCCTCTCTAGGAATTTCCTGGGAAGAAACAGGGCTGGAAAAGGCAGGGAGAAGCCTCCGTGGGGCCTCTCTAGGAATCTCCTGGGAAGAAACAGGGCTGGAAAAGGCAGGGAGAAGCCTCCGTGGTGCCTCTCTAGGAATCTCCTGGGAGGAAACAGTGCTGGAAAAGACAGGAAGCCTCCGTGGGACCTCTCTAGGAATCTCCTGGGAGGAAAGAGGGTCTACATCCTCCCCGTGGTTTCCCCAATCGAATGCATTATTTGCTTTTACATTGATTCCTATGGGGAAAATTGATTCTTCTTACAAACTTTTCTACTTAAGAACCTGGTCACCGAACGGATTAAGTTTGTAAGTAGAAGTACCACTATATTAAAGAGTAATTTCCCAAAGAACATTCTTGCATAACCAAGCAATCCACTTACTTGTCTAGCGCGGCTACGTATTTTCCAGAGAGGAAATATTCCACTAGCGGGGATACACTGCAAAGGCACTGAATGACAGCATTCATATAACATGTGTTGCCTAAATTACGCAGGCCGGTAAGTCCTTGATATTGCGGGCTTGTGTCATCTCTGGATACGTCCATAGACTCCTCCGAAGTCTGCCAGGGAAAGGCACCCTTGCTGTATTTCCAAAGCCAAACAATCGTCAAAGAAGTTTTGAGTCCCAGCATGAACAGAAATATTTATTTACAAGCGTTTCCATTCCAATTTCTATAAATTAACGAGTTTCCTAGAGAGCCAAACAATTGTCAGAACAAGTTTTATTTTTGGCTCGAGTCGTGAACATGAATAAAATCTTCTATTTACCAGAGCTGTAGAAACCAATCAGTGTCATGGACAACAAGGAACTGAATAGAGGACAAGGGAGTTGTCCGGTTGATACAATAATCACGAGAATTAAATGCACCAGTTAATAATAATAATAATAATAATAATAATAATAATAATAATAATAATAATAATAATAATTTATTAGATTTGTATGCCGCCCCTCTCCGAAGACTCGGAGCGGCTCACAACAATAGTGAACAATGTAAACAAATCCAATACTTAAAAACTATCTAAAAACCCTTTAAAATAACCATACAACTCAATCATACCATACATAAACCATATTATGTTGGTGCTGGAATCAAACATTTTCCAAGCTGCTCAAATCAAACTAGGATTATCATAATTTTAGAGGTGGGAGACTTTAGTTTTCATCCACACAGGGCGTGAAAATTATATATACCGTGTTTCCCCGATAGTAAGACAGTGTCTTACTTTCTTTTTACCCCCAAAAGCCCCACTATGTCTTACTTTCGGGGTATGTCTTATATTGGAAAAAATAAGACACACCCGGCCAACCCACCTACCCGAACCCGCAACACCCGTGTCTGGTAAAAAGTAGTAGCACCCTCCCCCCCACACACAAACACATGGAGACACATCCGCCTGCCCGCACCGTCCGGGCCCCGCCATGACGTGGCAGCCGCGTCCGGTGCACACGTCGGCCTTGACACGTGTCCGCCCACCCGGCGTCTCCAAAGCTTACCGGTCTCTGGCGGGCGCCTTTCGGCAGGAGAAGCCTTCGCCGGGCTGCTTCGCTGCTTGTTGCTGTTCCTGCTGCTCCCGCCGGCGTCTCAAGCGGATGCCGTGTTGCCCGTCCCGGCCGGTAAGCTTCGGAGACGCCGGGTGGGCGGGCGAGACGAGCGGCCGGAGCTGCGCCCTCCTTCGCCCGCCTCCTTTCCGGCAGCTCCCCGCGCGCCCTTCGCCACGCCGCGGCGAGGCGAAGGGGATGGGCGCGCGGGGAGCTGCCGGAAAGGAGGCGGGTGAAGCGGCGACCCTGGCCGAAGCGGCGGAGCAGTTCGCGGCGCTGGCGAGGTAGCTGCGCGCCCAGGAGAATCTCCCTTACGCAGCCTGGTGCCAGCTGGCAGTGGCGCGCTGCGTAAGGGAGACTCTCCTGGGCGCGCAACTCCCTCGCCAGCACCACGAACTGCTCCGCCACTTTGGCCAGGGTCGCCGCCTCGCCCGCCGGGTGGCCCAAGCTCTGGGCGCAGCGCGCCACCGCCAGCTTGGGCCACCCGGCGGGCGAGGCGGCGGCCCTGGCCGAAGCGGCTGAGCAGTTCGCGGCGCTGGCGAGGGAGTTGCGCGCCCAGGAGAATCTCCCTTACGCAGCCTGGTGCCAGCTGGCGGTGGCGCGCTGCGTAAGGGAGACTCTCCTGGGCGCGCAGCTCCCTCGCCAGCGCCACGAACTCTTGGCAAAGCGAAGGACGGCGCTGGGGCCGAGGGAACCGCCGCCAGGGCTGCTGCCGCGCTGCCGAGCAGATCAGCTGCTGGGCGGCCGAAGAAACCTTCCCTGGGTCTTCCCGAGGTCATCGGGCTCCCCCCCCACAATACCCCCGTGTTTCCCCGAAAGTAAGACATATGTCTTACTTTCGGGGTATGGCTTATATTAGCCGACCCCCCTGAAACCCCCCATATGTCTTACAATCGGGGGTGTCTTACTATCGGGGAAACAGGGTATATGGAATATAATCCGGGACCACCTTCGGCCGCACGAATCCCAGCGACCGGTTAGGTCCCACAGAGTTGGCCTCCTCCGGGTCCCGTCGACTAAACAATGTCGTTAGGCGGGACCCAGGAGAAGAGCCTTCTCTGTGGCGGCTCCGACCCTTTGGAACCAGCTCCCCCCAGAGATTAGAACTGCCCACACCCTCCTTGCCTTTCGTAAAGCTCTTAAGACCCATCTCTGCCGTCAGGCATGGGGGAACTGAGACATCTCCCCCAGGCCTATGCAGTTTATACATGGTATGTTTGTGTGTATGTTTGCTTTTAATAATGGGGTTTTTAGCGTTTTTTTAAAAATTATTAGATTTCTTCTTACATTGTTATTGTTATTGTTGTGAGCCGCCCCAAGTCTACGGAGAGGGGCGGCATACAAATCTAATAAGTAAGTAAGTAAGTAAGTAAGTAAGTAAGTAAGTAAGTAAGTAAGTAAGTAAGTAAGTAAGTAAGTAAGTAAGTAAATAAATAAACAAACAAACAAACAAATAAATATAAACAACAGAATTTTCCTGGATATCAATCCACACACTATACAGGAGACGTTGCCTAATAATGCTAGCTTGCCCGTCTGTGTTTTAACGTTCCTACCACACTTGCTTGTTAAAACCTTTTCAGTCCACCTTCATATTTTATGGAAAACAGTGCAAAATTAGTGCTCTACATGGGGCTACCCTTGAAAAGTGTTCGGAGACTGCAACTAGCCCAGAACGCAGCTGCGCTAGTTGTTGTGAGTGTACCTAGGCGCACCCATAACACACCAACACTCTGTGAACTGCAATTGGTCTCAGGTCACAATTCAAGGTGTTGGTTATCACCTATAAAGCCCTACCCAATTCCTGCAATTATTCACCTCCAGATCTATCACCCCCCCAAAAAAACAAGGGTAAAGATTTTGCTATACACTTCACCTCCCAGTCACTAGATAGTAATTTAAAACTCACAGAAGATAATATATATTGAATTCTTCTGGCATATTTGTTGACCTGGAAGCCATCAGCTGGCTTGCTAGGAGACAAAGCAATGCTTGAATTCAAGTTTCAGGGGAGTCAGGTTTACCCCCTCCTCTTCATTTTGATGCTTTGTTTTGGGGTTTTTTGGTGCAATCCGATGGTTTCATCTTATTCGCAATTCAGGAGAGCCTCCCCCAAATATAAGGGTTTGTCCCTTTGGCTATTTGCACTCCTTCCTGGTGTTTCAATATAGATTCTTCTGGCATCATAAATATAACTCTGCCTTGTTGCTAGGCAATGCCATTGGGATATTTCTAACCAAATACAACACCCAGTGATTCCGGAATGCTAATTCACAATTCTAGTCAATTGCTTTCCTAGAGCTGAATTTATCTCACGCCCAGCATATACCTGAACCACAGACATATTGGTTTCATGGGCCCAAAACGCTTCATCGACAGGGCTTTCTCCTTCTAGCAAACTTCTTCTTGTTGTGATTCAGCCTGAGGCTGCTCAGGGACCAGCTGTGTCTCTGCTGGCTCCATGCCCGGAGGAGGATGACAGCGCAGAGGAGGGGGCTGAACAGTCAGACGGGGGAGAGGAGAGTCAGGAATGGGATGAAGGAGAACAGCATGAAAGCCCCGGGGGGGGGGGGCTCTCCCCAGCCAGTAGCTTGGAGTCATTAGGTGATGACGCACAAGCTGTCATTGACATGAGACAGCGACGTTCAGAGCAACGAAAGGAGCAGTTAAAGAGATATTTTCACCATTGAAGTAGAAACAGCTGGGTTTGGGTGTGGTCCTCATCAGCAGGGTTTAAAAGGCAGGCAAGCCCTTTAAGCCATGTGGAGTGTTATCAGCTTGGCGTGGCGTTATCCTGTCTTGTTTCTCAGCGTCTCTGTTCCTGGCTTGTGGCCCAGCAGCTTTGGAAGATCCGTGGGAGGTATAGGTCTGCTATCTACAGCTTTGGTTTGGCAGCAAGAATTCTGTATTGCTGCATGGACTTTTGGCCTTCGTGAATGTATCTGAAGATACAGCATTTTCCTGTTTGTAAGGACATTTTCTGTTACCTGTGTTTTTCTTGGATTTTATAAAACTGCCTTTGCCTTTTACCAGTGTGTCTGGCTTCTCTTTTTGGGTTGGTATTGGCTTCTGGAGTGACCCAGACAGAACACTTCTAAACAGTGTTCTTCTAAGCAGGTGTTACCTTACTCTGGGCTTTATAAGCAAGGCAGAACTTTAGCAAACAAAGTGGACTTTAAGCCACACCCAGTTCCTCAATTAGTAGAAATGATTTATTGGTTTATCAAGAAAGTAGAATGAAAAATACTTCTTGGTTGTTGCTCTGGTTTCTGGGACTAATGCCCTGTATGTCGAAACTTTTAGCAGTTTTTACTTACCTGCTATTAATGCCCTCATTACATGCCACTATGGATTATAGCAGTGTTTCCCAACCCTGGCAACTTGAAGATATTTGGACTTCAACTCCCAGAATTCCCCAGCCGGCGAATGCTGGCTGGGGAATTCTGGGAGTTGAAGTCCAGATATCTTCAAGTTGCCAAGGTTGGGAAACACTGGATTATAGAACTCCAACAATTTCCCAAACCAATAAAATTTATTTTCCATTCCTCTTTCAGGCCGTTCAAATAAGAAAAGAGGTCAGCAGTCTAAACAAGAATAAATTTATTTGGGATTGTTTAAAGATTTATTGATATATAAAATGTATACAGTTTAATAGCTTTAATACACTTTATTTCCTCCCCCAGCGACATAAACCACCATTTAAACAGCTATTGTGTCCGTGCCTTAATGTCTGTATCTATAAGATACACTACAAATTTTTTTAAAAAAAGAATTACTAAGCGTTATGATGCCTTTTATAATTAAAAATTACAATTAGTACCTATTTAACAAACAAAAAAACCCCCCTTGCAGCATGAAACTTTAATTGGACAAAGAGGTTCTTGTTGAATTTTCAACAAATTTGGACAGGTAAATTACATTTTATTGGCATAAAATTGCATTGCAATCTCCCGTACAATACATAATGTAAATTCAACCCTATTTTTTTCTCTCTCTCTCTCTTTTAAATAAGTCCCATAGATCAGTGTTTTTCAACCAGTGTGCCGTGGCACACTAGTGTGCCGTGAGACATGGTCAGGTGTGCCGTGAAGCTCAGAGAGAGAAAGAAAGCAAGAGAGATAGAAAGAAAGAGAAAGAAAGCAAGAGAGAAAGAAAGCAAGAGAGAGAAAGAGCGAGCGAGAGAGAAAGAGAACAAGAGAAAGAAAGCAAGAGAGAGAAAGGGAGAGAAAGAAAGAGAGAAAGAAAGAGAGGGAAGGAGAGAGAGAAAGACATAGAGGGAGGTAGGGAGGGAGAGAGAAAGAGAGCAAAAAAGAGAGGAAGGAAGGAAGAGAAAGAAAGAGGGATGGAGAGAGAGAAAGAGGAAGGAAGGGAGATAAAGTGGGAGAGAGAAATAGAGCGAAAGGGAGGAAGAGAGAGAATTTTTTTGTCCAAACTTTTTTTAGCCCCCCCCCCCCCCCGCCCCACTCAATGTGCCCCAGGGTTTCGTAAATGTAAAAAATGTGCCGCGGCTCAAAAAAAGGTTGAAAATCACTGCCATAGATAAACACAAACGATGCATTCTCACAGAGCATTAAACACAACTGAAGGGGTCTTTTGGGATGCCATCGATAGGTTGTGTGGGAACCAGAACATACACACGCTCGCTCTCTCTCTTCCAATATATCAAAAGTTTCCAGGCACTGCTGGTTCGCATTTGCAAGAGTACCAAGTCCAACTTGGTTCTCTCTGGAAGCTGGGACGACACGGACATAAGCAAGGAGTCCCCAAGAAGACTTTGTCTGCATCATCGGAGATTTTGGGCCTTTCCCAGCACGCTGCAGGGGGTAACACTGGGGGGGGGGGAAACAAGTCCCAAAATTCCACGTGTACATTCAGGTTCCGTGATGCAGGTTGAGAACGATCTTTGGAAGGCAACGCGGATGAAGCAGCCAGTAGGTTTCAAGAAGACCTGTATTCGCTTCGCAAAGACAACTTCATAGCAGATCCTACGCTTATTTTTCTCTTTTGCCACTGTGATTAACCCCCCACCCTCCTCCCAAATCTCGCTTATACTTTTTCCTACTCGTAGGACAGTGCCTTAATAAAATTGAAATGTATATCGTTTTAAAAAAAAAAAATCAGGGAAGGGGGGAGATTCATGACACGCGATCCGCTCCACGCGAGCTGGCTCCGTACTTGTGTGGATGAATCCTGATGCAGGAGACAAGGCCATTGAACGTTGGGAGAAGGGAGGGAGAAGGATCCAGAGGTTCAAAAAACCCCTCGTAGCTCAAAGGTTCACCCTCCACCCCCCTCTTGTAGCTCAAAGCTTACTGGCACAAAGAAGGATATTCTTAGGAGCAGCTCGTTCCCGCTCAGCCACATAAAAACATACATGGCACGGTGTCCAGACAGCATTACGGGACCCCCCACCCCATCCCGAGGTGTGTCAAACAACCCTTTGGCAATGGAGCCGGGGTAAGTGGGCGGAAGCTCTCTCCCATGACTCTGGTCAGATCGGCAGAATCCAGCTGCCAATAACCCGGAACACCTTCTGCCTTAAGGGCCACTGAAAGTCAAACGGTGATTTGGTCATGGAGACATATTGCACTACAGCACGAAGGGGCCGAGAGGGGTGGGAGGGGGGAAGAGAGAGAGAACCCCTCTGCAGACCACAAGATACTAAAAATGGACAGTTCATTCCTTCCGCTAAAATGCTTCCTTTAAAAAAAAAAAAAAAGCTACTTCATAAATAGTGAATTCGATTCCGCCTTGGGGCAAAGGAAGTTGGAAGAATAAATCGACAGCTTGCGAAGCTCCTCCGCTCGCAAGCTACGCCCGTATTTCGCAAGAACCCCTCTCCCTAAACTACGGGTCAGTTTCCAGGCCCAGAGCCGGTGTAGTTAGGGGGAAGTAGGGCACCGAGGGGACCTGGCTGACGGTTGCAAACGTTTGGTTAAAAGAAAAAAAATCCTGGGTGTAACGTTACAGCATCAAGTGTCTGGAACCAGTCGAGTGGGATTCTTTGGTGCAGCTCCCGGGCTGAATGGTCAGCTCTGGAGACTCTTCTTGAGGCAGCAGGATCTTATCAGGTGTGTAGTCGTTTCTTTTCAAATCTGCAAAAGGAGGACAATAAAAACAGAGACAGAGATACTTGGACTGTATTTAGACATGTTTCTTTAAGATATTGCATTAGGGGAAATGTAGTGAATGTGTAGAGAAATTGCACTCTGGGTAATGTAGTTTACATGTGACCACATCTGTGTATTCCTATTGGCTCTGACTCGGGATGAGGGGTCATTGGAGAGAGCATTCCAGCGGGCCTTTTGTCTTAGAAACATAGAAACATAGAAGACTGACGGCAGAAAAAGACCTCATGGTCCATCTAGTCTGCCCTTATACTATTTCCTGTATTTTATCTTAGGATGGATATATGTTTATCCCAGGCATGTTTAAATTCAGTTACTGTGGATTTACCAACCATGTCTGCTGGAAGTTTGTTCCAAGCATCTACTACTCTTTCAGTAAAATAATATTTTCTCACCTTGCTTTTGATCTTTCCCCCAACTAACTTCAGATTGTGTCCCCTTGTTTTTGTGTTCACTTTCCTATTAAAAACACTTCCCTCCTGAACCTTATTTAACCCTTTAACATATTCTTCACTCACTAAGCCAGCCAGCATGCAGACACTACACCTAGAGCCTGGGGTCAGTTCAATCACTTTTTACCTGCACAATGTGAAAGATTATACTGCAGAAGAATCGCATCCTAACTGTGAGTTATTGTGAGAATGCCTGTAATAAAATAATCTGTGATACCTCGTTGTGCTGAGTTATTCTTCAGCTCTGACTGGAGATGGTAGGGAATGGAAGGATTTATACTCCTTGTAGACAAGCTGGTGATTTGCATCCTTTAGGACAGTGATGGCGAACCTTTTTTCCCTCGGGTGCCAAAAGAGCATGTGTGCTCGCTATCATGCATGCGCGAGTGGCCACACCCATAATTCAATGACTAGGTAGGGCAAAAACAGCTTTCCCTGCCCCCCGGAGGCTGGAAAGGGCCTGTTTCCCAACTTCTGGTGGGCCCAGTAGGCTCGTTTTTCACCCTCCCAAGGCTCCAAAGGCTTCCCTGGATTCGGGGCAGGGTTAAAAATGCCCTCTCGCATCCCCCCGGAGGCTCTCTGGAAGCCAAAAATGCCCTCGCAGAGCTTCTGTGTGAGCCAAAAATCAGCTGGCTGGCATATACAGGCACGTTGGAGCTGAGCTGGGGCAACAGCTCGCGTGCCAGCAGATATGGCTCCAGCGTGCCACCTGTGGCACCCGTGCCATAGGTTTGCCATCACTGCTTTAGGACAACCATGATCTGGATGACTGAGAATCCCCATTATTATTATTATTATTATTATTATTATTATTATTATTATTATTATTATTATTTGATTTGTATGCCGCCCCTCTCCGTAGACTCGGGGCGGCTCACAACAGAATAAAACAGTTCATAACAAATCTAATAATTTACAATTTAAAATATTTTTAAAAACCCATTATTAAGCAGACATACGTACAAACATACCATACATAAATTGTATAGGCCCGGGGGAGATATCTCAGTTTCCCCATGCCTGACGGCAAAGGTGGGTTTTGAGGAGTTTACGAAAGGCAAGGAGGGTGGGGGCAGTTCTAATCTCTGTGGGGAGTCGGTTCCAGAGAGTCGGGGCCACCACAGAGAAGGCTCTTCCCCTGGGTCCCGCCAACCGACATTGTTTAGTTGACGGGACCCGGAGAAGGCCCACTCTGCGGGACCTAATCGGTCGCTGGGATTCGTGCAGCAGAAGGCGGTCTCGGAGATAGACTTTTAGCCATGTATAAATAAATGACAAGCTGTCTGCAAGGAATATAAATCCTTCCATTCCTTGCCATCCAGTCAGAGATGAAGAAGCTTCTTGGATAAGAAACAAGGAAGTCCGGTTGCCTCTTGGAAAAAGAAAATATCTTTGGGACAACCATGACTTAATGATCCAAATGAGCTCCGCTCTACCCTTCCCTCGCTTGGAGAGTAGAAACAACCCCAGAGGAATTACGTTTCTTTCGTATGTGAAAAAGAAGCAAAGAAGGGAAACTTCCTGTCCTTAAACGAGAATGTCCGGTTTACCTGGAAGCTTAAGTTTCCTACAGCAGGAGTTGCAGTGATGCTTAGCTCTGAAATTCTTAATGGCGTCTTCTCCCAAGTTGGCGGGACCAAACACCATATCGCTTGACCTTGGAAATAAAACAGGTTTTCTTTCAAAACTCTTGACAGGCACACGAGAACCTCTGCCTCCTGGAAGGACATCGTTTGGGTCGCTGTTGTGGTTAGCTCTGGCCCAGCTCCTGCCCCAAGGACTGTGGATGTGGGGGAGACATCCACATGCTGCAGGCCTGGTTTGCCCCCGGTGGAATCTGAAGATGAAGGCTCCTCTGACCAAGAAGACATGAGTGACCGGGAGGAGGAGAGTGTGGCAGACAGCTCAGAAGGAGATCAATTATCTCTCTCCTCCTTGGATTCAGAACAAGAGTTAATGATACAGCCACGCATGCGGAGAGCAATGCATAGGCAACAACAACTGAGAGATTATTATCAAAGAAAATGAGGCCACCTGTGGTTGGGTGGGGCTGTGGTAATTAGTGAGGCTGCTATAAAGAGCAGCCTGTGGGTTTGGCCATTGTGGAGGAGTATCTGATCGTTGTGTTTCGTGACTGCTTTACTGACTTTGACCTTTTGTGTGCTGATTTTTCCCCACTTTGAAACTAAACCGGAGCAAAGTGTGTTTCACTTTGTGAAAGAAGAAGGACTGTGAATTGCCTCACAGCTGCAAGCTAAGTATCACAGAACTGATAAGGGACTTGTACAAATTACCAGTTTGTTTGGAGACGAGTGCTCTTTGCTAAACCAAAAGAGGGCTTGGTTTAAGTGACTTTTCATTATAAAGAACATTGTTTTGAATTTTCAAACGTGTGTGTGTCTGAAATTTGTACCTGTGAATTTTTGGGAGGATTCTACCAGAGAGCCCGACAGAACAGGTCGCTTACCTTTTTTCTTCAGCCTTTATCACGGAAGGGTCAGTCAGGTTTTCTCCAACACCTTTGCAAGAAAGAGCAAAAAAGTTATCACTCAGGCCTGGGCCCCACAAAAGAGGTAAGGACCAAGCCAAGGACCATATTTAATGTCGAGAAGCACCACCCAAGCCTCCCTTTCCCTCAATTGCCGAATAGCAAGTTTCTGCTGAATCATTACAAGTGGTCCTCAAATTATAACCGTTCATTTGACTGGTCTCATTCGAGACTGATGAAACCGCATACAGACAGGAATTTGAATAATTAGCCTTGTGATGCCACTGGAACCATATGGAACTGGACACACTCAAAACTGTAGAAATGGTGGTAGACTTTAGGAGAAACCCTCCTATCCTATCACCTCTTACAATACTAGACAGCACAGTATCAACAGTAGAGACCTTCAAATTTCTAGGTTCTATCGTATCTCAAGACTTAAAATGGTCACCTATCATCAATAACATCATCAAAAAGGAGCCCATCTCCACCTACCTTGCAGATCAAGGACCAACAGCTCTCCTCGCGTGTATTCGTACGTCCAGTGGCTGAAAGCCAGCATGACCTCCTCCAGCATGTTAGTTGGGATGATTTCGTCTCCATTGTTGTTGTTGTACTTCCTGAATTCTCCAGTCATGCATTCTTCAACTGCAAACCACTGCCCAGCTGAGTGGCAATACAAGAGGAACACTTCCAAGAACCTGGGGATTGGAAACATGGTTAAGTAGTTGAGAGAGAAGCTCATTTCCCCCACATACACACAGTAAAAAAAAAAAAAGGGGGGGGGTGTCACACGTCCAAATTCTCCTTAAAACATTATTTATGTGTTTGGTATCCAGGAAAATTAAATTAATTTGGGTATAATAATAATGATGATGATGATGATAATACTACTACTACTAATAATAACAACAACAGAGTTGGAAGGGACTTTGGAGGTCTTGTAGTCCAACCCCCTGCTTAGGCAGGAAACCCTACACTACTTCAGACAGATGGTTATCCAACATCTCCTTAAAAACTTCCAGTGTTGGAGCATTCACAACTTCTGGAGGCAGGCTGTTCCACAGATTAATTGTTCTAACTGTCAGGAAATTTCTCCTTAGTTCTAAATTACTTCTCTCCTTGTTTAGTTTCCACCCATTGCTTCTTGTTCTACCCTCGGGTGCTTTGGAAAATAGCTTGATTCCTTCTTTTTTGTGGCAACCCTTGAGATACTGGAAGGCTGCTATCATGCCTTCCCTGGTCCTTCTTTTCATTAAACTAGCCATGCCCAGTTCTTGCAACCATTCTTCATATGTTTTAGCCTCCAGTCCCCTAATCATCTTCGTTACTCTTCTCTGCACTTTTTCTATATTTTTATAGAAATCGGTTTGAGCACAAACACACGCTGACAGCAGCAGTTATTGTAGATCAGTGTGGTCTACTGTTTTCTGCACTCAAGTAAACCATTTTCTATATGTAGAAAGCAGGCATTGAATCCAGAACCTCTGTCATACAGATGACAGAAACCCACATACAGTGTTCCCTTGATTTACGCGAGGATGCGTTCCGAGACCGCCCGCGAAAGTCGAATTTCCGCGAAGTAGAGATGCGGAAGTAAATACACCACTTTTGGCTATGGACAGTATCACAAGCCTCCCCTTAACACTTTAAAACTCTAAATTACCATTTCCCATTCCCTTAACAACCATTTACTCACCATTATTACTGGTACTCACCATTGAATAAGACACTTAGTGATCCTGATATTTATAAACATAATTATTTATTAACAATAATTATTTTTTTGTTATTTATTTGCAAAAATTATTAGTTTGGCGATGACCTATGACGTCATTGGGTGGGAAAAAACGTGATATAGGGAAAAAAACCGCAAAGTATTTTTTAATTAATATTTTTTGAAAAACCGTGGTATAGGCTATTCGCGAAGTTCGAACCCACGAAAATCGAGGGAACACTGTACTACCTGGGTAATTTGGTGTAAAAATGAAAAGAGGAAGGCTTTTAACTTAGAGAAGACATCGTTAAGATTTACCTTTTTTCCCTTTCTACCCCTTCGCTTTTTACATTACTGTTGGATTATCAAATATTACAGCTATAAGATTATTCAAATAAGAATTCTAAATACGAAATATTTACATATGGACAAATACTTGGAATGTGTATACAATAATATATATAAGCTGTGATATAACAATACTGTTTACCCCTCTCCCCTCCCACTTCTCTTTTCTGTACTCCCATCCCCTTTCCCCCCTGTTTTATTCCTTTTTGTATAAACCAATAAAGTATATTTAAAAAAAAAAAAAGATTTACCGCGGAGAGTATGGAATCGATTTGGGCTTCATCTGGTTGAAGGCGAAAGTGAGCTTCTGTGCGGCTCGTTGCTGTTGAATTTCCTAGGTGGGATGAGAAAACCAATTTTGTCAGACAACAAAAACTCCCAACTCTATTTAAATCCTTAAGAGACATTCTCTGCGACACATATCCATGCAGTGGGCATATAATATACACATCTGTGTGGGGTGGCACAGTTTAGCTACGTTTGTCGTGGTGAACTTGAAAGCGGCTACAAATTGGTTTTGTTAATTTGGAAGAAAAAATTACTTCTAGAACCATCGTGTAAGACAGTGTTTCCCAAACTTGGCAACTTGAAAATATCTGGACTTCAACTCCCAGAACTCCCCAGCCAGTGGGGAATTCTGGGAGTTGAAGTCCAAATATCTTCAAGTTGCCAAGGTTGGGAAACACCGGTGTAAGATTATAGGCAGTCTTCGATGTTCAGTGGTACCTCGTGATACGAACCCCTCGTGATACAAACCCCTCGTGATACCAACCCGGGGTTCTGAAATTTTTTGCCTCTTCTTACGAACTTTTTTCGGCTTACGAACCCACCGCAGACCGCAAAATGGCGCTCTGCTGGGTGCTGCCACCTGGCTGTCACCTTTTAAAACAGCCGGGGGGCTTCTCGGTGTTCTCCCGAGAAGAATTCGAGTTCAGGAGAACGCTGAGAAGCGCCGCCGCCCGGCTGTCACCTTCTGAAACATGTTTAGCAGGGGAAAATTGGGCTCCTTTGGCAGGGGGGGAAAAATCAGAAGGCCAAAGGACGAAGGAGGAGAAAGAAGCAGCAAAAAGAAAACCGCAAATATTTGCCCCAGGGGTACTACTGTAAGCGTCGGAGCAAAAGTACAACTTACTCTCAAGCAAAGGTGTAACACTGTGTCTTCTTTGTAAATGCTTGACCAGGTATTGACGACTTCGGGGAGAAACGATTTGATGATGTAAAGGTGATCTGATTTCAGAATGTCGTACTCGGACCAAGTGCAGGCCACCTTGAGGGCTCGTCGCAAACCTCCCCCCATCTCTTCCTTGCTTAAGAATTCGATTTTGGCACAGAGACCCAGCTGAGACCAGGAAGACATGCTGTTGTTCAAGATGCTGGGAGAGCTCTCCTCGAGGCGATACACAGTGACGGGTTCTCCTACGAGGTCACCAGAATAAAGTTCAAAATACAGGTAAGGAAGATGATAATAATAACAATAACAATAACAACAACAATAACAATAATAATAATAATAATAATAATTTGTTAGATTTGTATGCTGCCCCTCTCCGAAGACTATTTATTCATTCATTCATTCATTCATTCATTCATTCATTCCATCTTTATGCCGCCCTTCTCCTTAGACTCAGGGCGGCTTACAAGATGTTAGCAATAGCACTTCTTAACAGAGCCAGCCTATTGCCCCCACAATCCAGGTCCTCATTTACCCACCTCGGAAGGACGGAAGGCTGAGTCAACCTTGAGCTGGTGATGAGATTTGAACCGCTGATCTTCAGATCTACAGTCAGCTTCAGTGGCCTGCAGTACAGCACTCTACCTGCTGCGCCACCCCGACTAGCACTTAGCACTAGCACAATAGCACTTAGGCATTCATTCATTCATTCATTCATTCATTCATTCATTCATTCATTCATTCATTCATTCATTCATTGGATTTATATGCCACTCCTCTCCGAGGACTCGGGGCGGCTTACAACATATAAAAAGGAACAATATAGTAAGCTAAATCCAATTACTTAAAACTAAGTAAGCTAATCTAAACTCCCCAATTATATTAAAAATCAATCATACCCATTCAAACGACAACCATGCATAACATTCGTCGGCCAGGGGGCTAGAGTCTAATTGCCCCAAGCCTGGCGGCATAGATGAGTCTTAAGACTCTTGCGGAGGTCAAGGAGGGTGGGGGCAGTGTGAATCTCTGTGGGGAGCTGATTTCAGAGGGCCTTTTGGCTCACACAGAGGCTCTGGGAGGGCATTTTTGGCTTCCAGAGAGCCTCTGGGGGGATGGAGGACGACATTTTTACCTTTTCCTGGCTCCAGGGAAGCCTTTGGAGCCTGGGGAGGGCAAAACACGAGCCTAGTGGGCCTACCAGAAGTTGGGAAACAAGCAATTTCTGGCTGCCACAGGACCTCCGGGGGTGGAGGAATCTGTTTTCACCCTCCACAGGCATTGAATTACGGGTGTGGGCACTCGTGCATATGCAATAGCGCACACGCGCACGCTCTTTCAGCACCCAAGGGAAAAAAAGGTTCGCCATCACTGGCCTAATCCATTAATCTACTGACAATCAATTTGCTTTTTTTATATCACGGTTGTACGATTTTGGGGTCTTACTGGTCGTTTGGCGGGCCCCAGGGGAAGAGCCTTCTCTGTGGCGGCCCCGGCCCTCTGGAATCAACTCCCCCCAGAGATTAGAACGGCCCCCACCCTCCTTGTCTTTCGCACGTTACTCAAGACCCACCTATATCACCAGGCATGGGGGAATTAAGACATCTCCCCCAGGCTTTCTTATATTTTATGTTTGGTATGTATGTGTTGTATGGTTTTTAAATTGTTGGGGTTTTTTAATGTAATTTTATTATTAGATTTGTTCCATTGTTATACTGTTTTTATTATTGTTGTGAGCCGCCCCAAGTCTTCGGAGAGGGGCGGCATACAAATTTAATAAATTGAATTGAACTGAATTGAATTTGTTTTCTTGCATGTTAAATGGTATAATATATAATTTGTTTTATGCCTACCAGGTCTATTTTGACCCAATGAAAGGTCACCTCGAAAAACTTGAAATGCATCAATGAAAATTCATACCTCTTGGAGGCACAGGGGTGAATGGTATGCTTTGCGATAACCTCATCAAATTATTTCTCTCCACAGCTGTAGACAAAGACAAGGGAATCTGTTGTAGATTAAGAATTAGAGGGCTTTAAAGAAAAAATTTAAACTTCATTTCTGGAGATTAGGAGACTGACCTGAATAGTAGTAGGTGGTATCCATAATGGGCTTGAAAGGAGAAGCTATACCTAAAATAAATAAACAAGTAAGTTAAGGTCCTATTGTTTTTTTTGCATACTTTGCTTCACGGTTAAATTAATAAAATGTGTCATATTTTTTAATGCAAAAAATGAAGCTTTTCAAGTGACGTTGCACCAAAGACGTTATAAACTTTAACACTCAAATTTATTTGCTTAAAAACCCCTTGATGTTCAAAACATGGAGAATTAAAACTTCAATGTAAGAAAGACAACTTCATTTTGGCTTTTCCTGGATGAGAACAAAAAGAACATTTCTAGCTAAGGTACTAAAATATCCACCAATGTTTTTACTGAGATACTTTTAGTCTGCAGTTAAAGCTGAATGATATATTGAATTTAAGAAAGGTCATTATAAAGACTGAAATTAAGGAACTCTGCAAGCAATAACTTACCATTCAATGCATCTTCCTCAGAAGACCTACACGTAACAGAAACACCATTAAAACTTAATACTGAGATTTGCGTTTCTTGAATTTTAATGTTCTCATATTTATTATAAAGGAACATAAATCTCCAGGACCGCCTTCTGCCGCACAAATTCAATTCAATTCAAATCAATTTATTAGATTTGTATGCCGCCCCTCTCCGAAGACTCGGGGCGGCTCACAACAATCCCAGCGACCAGTTAGGTATCACAGAGTTGGCCTTCTCCGGGTCCCGTCAATTAAACCATGGCGTTTGGTGGGACCCAGGGGAAGAGCCTTCTCTGTGGTGGCCCCGACCCTTTGGAAACAACTCCCCCCAGATATCAGAGTTGCCCCCACCCTCCTTGCCTTTCATAAGCTCCTTAAAACCCACCTCTGTCATCAGGCATGGGGGAATTGAGACTTTCCCTTACCCCTAGGCTTATAAAATTTATGCATGGTATGTCTGTATGTATGATTGGTTTCTTAAATTGGGGTTTTTAAATTAACTTAAATATTAGATTTGTTTACATTGTCTTATTATTGTTGTTAGTCACCCCGAGTCTACGGAGAGGGGGGGCATACAAATCTGATAGATAGATAGATAGATAGATAGATAGATAGATAGATAGATAGAGATAGATAGATAGATAGATAGATAGATAGATAGATAGATAGATAGATAGATAGATAGATAGATAGATAGATAGATATTCCTCAGGAAGGGTATCCTACAACAGGGAATGTCTGTATAGGAGGAGTACTACCATGTAATGTAGGCTATACACCCAATCATCCAATTAAGAATACAGGGCGTTAAAATAAAGTATAATTTATAGTTATAGCTACCGTCATGCCTCCTATTAACATAACCTGACAAATGAAATATTATAGTCAAAGCTACATTATCTCATGGTTCCTCGCTTTGCACTCTTTTCTGTAGGAATTCTTATACGTCAAATCAAGATAGTCTCAAGAATAGCAGAGTTATTGATCTCTGGAGATAACCAAAGGCATAGAAGATAATTCTCAGTCCAGAATCCTTTAATGATTTACTTACATTTCATTTCTGTAAGAAGTTCGACCTTGCAACCAATCCTGGAAAGGAAAACCAGAAATAGAAAGTTAATTGCTGGGTTTAACGTCAAACCACGATGCAGTTGTCATGTTCCTGTTGTATGGTCTGTCATGCTAAATTTGTCTAATGCTGTTTTGCTGATCCAAGGAAAATAATTTAAATTGCTGAATGAGCAGATCAATTGTGATGACTTCAGCTGTACCCAATTGTCTATTCTGAGGAATACGGAGATGACACTCAAGAATGAAAGAATGCAGAAGCTGTTGAGTAACTGATTTTCTTCTTCAAGGTTATCATCATCATCATCATCATCATCATCAATTAGATTTGTATGCCGCTCCTCTCCGAAGCCTCGGAGCGGCTCACAACCATACAAATCCAATTATTAAAAACAATTTAATCAAATAAATAAATTTAAAACCCTTAATATGAGCCGGGGTGGTGCAGCAGGTAGAGTGCTGTACTGCAGGCCACTGAAGCTGACTATAGATCTGAAGGTCAGCAGTTCAAATCTCATCACCGGCTCAAGGTTGACTCAGCCTTCCATCCTTCCAAGCTGGGTAAAATGAGGGCCCGGATTGTGGGGGCAATAGCCTAGCTCTGTTAAAAAGGGCTATTGCTAACATGTTGTAAGACGCCCTGAGTCTAAGGAGAAGGGTGGCATAAAAATAGAAAGAATGAATGAATGAATGAATGAATAAATAAATAAATAATATAAAACCAATCATACATACCATGCATAAAACGGAACGGCCCAGGATAATCAATTTCCCCATGCCTGACGGCAGAGGTGGGTTTTAAGGAGTTTGCGAAAGGCAAGGAGGGTGGTCCTGATTTATTTATTTATTTATTTATTTAGATTTGTATGCCGCCCCTCTCCGCAGACTCGGGGCGGCTGACAGCATAACATAACAGTTTGTAACAAATCCAAATATAATTTAAAACATTTAAAAGAACCCCATTTTGTTAACAAGCATACACTCAAACATCCCATACATAAAATGTGCATGCCCGGGGGAGGTGTTTCAGTTCCCCCATGCCTGACGACAGAGGTGGGTTTTAAGAAGTTTACGGAAGGCAGGGAGAGTAGGGGCAGTTCTAATCTCTGGGGGGAGTTGGTTCCAGAGAGTCGGGGCCGCCACAGAGAAGGCTCTTCCCCTGGGGCCCGCCAACCGACATTGTTTAGTTGACGGGACCCGGAGAAGGCCCACTCTGTGGGACCTAATTGGTCGCTGGGATTCGTGCGGTAGAAGGCGGTCTCGGAGATATTCTGGTCCAGTGCCATGAACGGCTTTAAAGGTCATGACCAACACTTTGAATTGTGACCGGAAATTGATCGGCAGCCAATGCAAGCTGCGGAGTGATGTTGAAACATGGGCATACCTAGGTAGGCCCATGACTGCTCTCGCAGCTGCATTCGGGGGGGGGGGAGTTGATTCCAGAGGATCGGGGCCGCCACAGAGAAGGCTCTTCCCCTGGATCCCGCCAGACGACACTGTTTCGTCGACGGGACCTGGAGAAGGCCAACTCTGTGGGACCTAATCGGCCGCTGGGATTCGTGTAGTATCTCCATACTACAAGGATTTCAGATTCCGTTTCATTGAGGGCAGCACTAGAGTTGTGTTTGACCTCAAGGTGCTGGAGTGGGCGTGACCAGGGAGGGGCATGGCCAGCTTGACATTACTCGTAGCTCAGTTTTCGGTTGTGATGGCCTCCTGCAACCCTTTGTCAGTGAAAATAAGGAAGGCCATGGAGGAGGGGGCTTCGAAAGCTCCATTTTTGCTGGCAGAGGCACCACGGGCCAATCCTTTAATGCCTCCAGGGCAGCCCCACAGGCCAAATCTAAGCACCCCATGGGCTGGATCTGGTCCCCAGGCCTTGAGCATGACACCTCTGCCATCCTACAACAAATGCTAGACTTCCTGATCTGTCCTGTGATTGCAGTTCACGCTACTCTTAACGCATGAGTACAAGGATGGATTGATGGATTCTCTCTGTGACACTGCTATCAAGTTTCCACTGATATTCCAATGCTTGGGTGAAAATGTAAACAATCACCATACCAATGTGACCTGTGAATATTCTACTCAATTTTTTTTCACTTTGCTCTTTCCCCAACAGCCCAAGAGATACAAAAATTCCCAGCACATTTTAAAGGCATTTTGAAAGATGACGTATCCACCATTTTGAACACTATGTCAACACTGAAATTTGTCATAAACAGTGATCCCTCGATTATCGCGAGGGTTCCGTTCCAAGACCCCTCGCGATAATCGATTTTTCGCGATATAGTGGTGCGGAAGTAAAAACACCATCTGCGCATGCGCGCCCTTGCCCAGCAGCTGATCTGCTTGGCAGCGCCGCAGCAGCGAGGAGCCGAAGATCGGGGTTTCCCCTTTGCGTGGGCGGCGGGGAAGACCCAGGGAAGGTTCCTTCGGCCGCCCAGCAGCTGATCTGCTCGGCAGCGCCGCAGCAGCGAGGAGCCGAAGATCCGAGTTTCCCCGCCGCCTACGCAAAGGGGAAACCCGGATCTTCGGCTCCTCGCTGCTGCGGCGCTGCCGAGCAGATCAGCTGCTGGGCGGCCGAAGGAACCTTCCCTGGGTCTTCCCCGCCGCCCACGCGCTGCTCGAGAGCAAGAGGGGGAGAGATAGAGAAAGAGAGAGAAGGAAAGAAAGAGATGAGAGAGGGAGGAAGAGAGTGTGAGAGAGGAAGAAGCAAGATAGAGAAAGAGAGAGAGAAAGAAAGATGAGAAAGGAAGAGAGTGACATCATCGGGTGGGAAAATATTTTTAATTAATATTTTTTGAAAAATCGCGATATAGCGTTTAGCGAAGATCGAGATCGCGAAAATCGAGGGATCACTATTACTTTCTGTCAATTACTGAAAAGTTTCACTTTCGGATTCTTGGGTTCTGCTGTTTTAAATTTTATGAAAAATGCATAACAGCCCTTCATGGCATCGAACCAGAATTTCTCCAGGACCGTATTTTGCCGCACGAATCCCAGCAACCGATTAGGTCCCACAGAGTTGGCCTTCTCTGGGTCCCGTCGACTAAACAATGTCATTTGGCGGGTTCCAGGGGAAGAGCTTTCTCTGTGGTGGCCCCGACCTTCTGGAACCAGCTCCCCCCTGAGATTAGAACCGCCCCCACCCTCCTTGCCTTTCGTAAACTCCTTAAAACCCACCTCTACCATCAGGCATGGGGGAACTGAAATAACTCCCCAGGCCTATATTGTTTATGTATGGTACGTTGTATGCATGTTTTTTAAATTATGGGGTTTTAGTTTTAATTATTAGATTTGTATTGTACATTGTTTTTCTATTACTGTTGTGAGCCACACCGAGTCTAGGGAGAGGGGCGGCGTACAAATTTAATAAATAAAATAAAATAAAATAAATAAAATATAAAATAAAATAAAATAAAATAAATAACAATTTGCATTATGTTTTTACTCACTGTGAGTAAGGCTGCCTTGGAGTCCACCTGGTGATTCTCCTCAGTAGATGCTCTTCTGCTCTTATTGTGAGCTAAAATAAATGGACCTTACAGTTAGGATCCGCAGTCAACTAAATGATTTTAATGGATTTATCATCTACCATTGGCTGATAACATTTAAATAAATATTCAATTGATCCAAGTACACAGCTCAGTATATAATCCTCAGCAACGTTGTCTATGGTCTGTTAGCTTACTGGGGTGATACAGTATCCAAGAAAATGATTCTTCAGGTTTTTAAAAATTGTAGTTACAATGCACCAAATAAAAATGAAAATGTTTGTGTTAATACTTACTTTGCTCTGATCGTGCAGCATCACAATAGTCACTAAAGCCTTCACATGAACTAACATGTCTTAGAGGACCTTCTGTATTACTGCTGACCTGTACATTAAAGAGAAAACAATGCTAGCCATCATCACTATTCTACTAAAATCAGTGGTGCACTTGTTGGCAGATGCTTTTCTTCAACAGCAATCATGTCAGATTCTCCCAACCTGCAACAATTCCTATCATTCTCCAATCATATTATTAGAAATATGAAATATGAGCAATGTCACCCAGACCTGGTGCAGAAATGAATGTTTGGAATAGTTTACCTTCTCTTTTGTTTTCTCCATGCCTTCCAGAATTGCTTTTTTGAAGTCTTCCTGTTGCTCCTATCAAAGGGAAGGAGGAAGCCATTAGTTTATTATTATTATTATTATTATTATTATTATTATTATTATTATTATTATTATTATTATTTATTAGATTTGTATGCCGCCCCTCTCCGAAGACTCGGGGCGGCTCACAACAATAATAAAAACAATATTATAGTAGAACAAATCTAATATTAAAAAACATACAAAACCCTATCATTATTTAAAAAACCAAACAATACATTCATACCAAACATAAAACGAAGTATAAAAGAGCCTGGGGGAAAGGTGTCTCAACTCCCACATGCTAGGCGGTATAAGTGAGTCTTGAGTAGTTTACAAAAGACAGGGAGGGTGGGGGCAATTCTAATCTCCGGGGGGGAGTTGATTCCAGAGGGCCGGGGCCGCCACAGAGAAGGCTCTTTCCCTGGGGCCCGCCAAACAACATTGTTTAGTCGACGGGACCCGGAGAAGGCCAACTCTGTGGGACCTTATCGGTCACTGGGATTCGTGCGGTAGCAGGCAGTTCCAGAGGTACTCTGGTCCAATGCCATGTAGGGCTTTAAATGTCATAACCAACACTTTGAATTGTGACCGGAAACTGATTAGTTCTGATGTGGCTTTAACCTTTGTTTTAGTTGTTTGCATTATTATTACTATTAGTCTTCTCATCATTCCTATCACTCATCTCCTCCCACTTATGACTGCAGGACTGAAACTCATTGCTTGTATCCTTATGATTTATATTAATATCGTTTCCTGATTGCTTATTTGTACCCTATGACAATCATTAAGTGTTCTACCTTATTATTCTTGACAAATGTATCTTGTCTTTTTAGGTACACCGAGATCATATGCAACAAAGACAAATTCCTTGTGTGTCCAATCACACTTAGATTAGATTTATTGGATTTATATGCCGCCCCTCTCCGAAAACTCGGCCAATAAAGAATTCTGTTCTGTTCTATCTATTAGAAACATAGAAGACTGACGGCAGAAAAAGACCTCATGATCCATCTAGTCTGCCCTTATACTATTTTTTGTATTTTATCTTAGGATGGATCTATGCTTATCCCAGGCATGTTTAAATTCAGTTACTGTGGATTTACCAACCACGTCTGCTGGAAGTTTGTTCCAAGGATCTACTACTCTTTCAGTAAAATAATATTTTCTCACGTTGCTTCTGATCTTTCCCCCAACTAACTTCAGATTGTGTCCCCTTGTTCACTTTCCTATTAAAAACACTTCCCTCCTGAACCTTATTTAACCCTTTAACATATTTAAATGTTTCGATCATGTCCCCCCTTTTCCTTCTGTCCTCCAGACTACACAGATTGAGTTCATTAAGTCTTTCCTGGTACGTTTTATGCTTAAGACCTTCCACCATTCTTGTAGCCCGTCTTTGGACCCGTTCAATTTTGTCAATATCTTTTTGTAGGTGAGGTCTCCAGAACTGAACACAGTATTCCAAATGTGGTCTCACCAGCGCTCTATATTCTATTCTACTGTGTTGTTCTGTTCTATTCTATCCTTCTCTTATTATTTTCTATTCTATTCTATGCATTTAAAATCCAAGGATTTTTTCCTGGTACGTTTTATGCTTAAGACCTTCCACCATTCTTGTAGCCCGTCTTTGGACCCGTTCAATTTTGTCAATATCCTTTTGTGGGTGAGGTCTCCAGAACTGAACACAGTATTCCAAATGTGGTCTCACCAGCGCTCTATATTCTATTCTACTGTTTTGTTCTGTTCTATTCTATCCTTCTCTTATTATTTTCTATTCTATTCTATGCATTTAAAATCCAAGGATTTTTTTTTAAAAAAAAGTTCGGTGCAGTAGTTTTAAGCACCAGGCTAGAAACCAGAAGACTGGGAGTTCTAGAGCTGTTTTCTGCAAAAAGCTTGCTGGGTAACCTCTATTTCACAGCCCCAGGAAGAATGCAATGGCAAACACTTCTGAAAATCTTGCCAGAAAAAAATTACAGGGATTTGTCAAGATACTTACTAGGATCAAGTATGACTTAAAAGCAAACATACACACACACACACACACAAAATACACCCATAGGTTTCTGTGTTCTGAAACTGCAATTTGGTTCAGTTCTTCAAAAGGGGCATTGGTACATTTGATCCTTCCAGCAGATCCTTCCTTGCGTATAAATTCTACATCAATAGTCGACCGCTAAATTGTTCCCATCTCTCCTCCCACTTACTTCAATGCTGTCACTTTTTTCTTTGCTGGTTGTCGGTGTCTCCTTAAACCGCTGCAATTCCATGCTGTCCCTGTGACCTATGGCAGCAGCGTCACCATGCAAAAACAAGAATGGTTACAGATTTAGGTACAATTGTTATTATTCACCTGCTGTTGGAATATGAAAATACGCAAACTTTAAAAAAAATGTATTTAAAAGATTCAGTTCCACTGATCTTCTCCATGAAACAGTTATCTTTTATGTGGCCTCTCTGATGTGGTGATGAGGTTGGTGGCATAGCAATCAGGAGACTAGGTTCTGGGCCAGAGATCTTCAAACTTGGCAACTTTTAAGACTTGTGGACTTCAATTCCCAGAATTCTCCAGCCGCCTGGAGAATTCTGGGAATTGAAGTCCACAAGTCTTAAAGTTGCCAAGTTTGAAGATCTTTGTTCTAGGCCTTCTTTAAGTGTGAAAACCAGCTAAGTGATTTTGGGCCACTCTCTCCTTCTCTCTCTCTCTGTCAGTCCAATCCACCTGGGAGGGTTGTTGCTGTGGGTAAAGTAGAAGGCAAGAGCTATGTTTGCACCTTATGTATACATAATACTGTAGGATAAAGTCATCACCATCATCACCATCACAATACTACTGCCATCATCATGATGACCTGAAAAAAACCAATTTGACCTGGAGGGGGGGAGGATAACATTTCATTTTGCTATATTCAAAAAAACAGTCTCATTTTGTTTTCTAGGAGTACATAACATGGATGCTAACATTTTTACTAAGAGCTTTTTGGTAGAAAACGCAGAGTTGGATTATAATCAAAATTTCAAAATACACTGCTCAAAAAAAAATAAAGGGAACACTCAAAGAACACATCCTAGATCTGAATGAATGCAATATTCTCTGTTGTGGTTAGCTCTGGCCCGGCTCCTGCCCCAAGGAATGTGCAGGTGGATGTGGGGGAAACATCCACATGCCGCAGGCCTGTTTTGTTCCCGGTGGAATCTGCCGACGAAGCCTCCTCTGACCAAGGAAGCGTGAGTGACAGGGAAGAGGGGAGTTTGGCAGACAGCCCAGGAGGAGATCAATCATCTGTATCATCCCTGGATTCTGAACAAGAATTAATGACACATCCACGCATGCGTAGAGTGATGCATAGGAGACAACAACTGAAGGATTATTACAAGAGAAAATGAGGCCACCTGTGGTTGGGTGGGGCTGCTGTAATTAGTGCTTCAGATAAAAGTGCAGCCTGGTGTTTTAGTCTCATGGCAGTTTATCTGATTCATTGTTTCGTCAAGATAGTGGTTTTTGTGCTGTTCCAGATTGTGTGTGGACTCTCTGGACTTTAGAATTGGACCCAATTTCCCAGTTATTGGGTGAGCAATTGGATTGCATTTAACCTGTGCCTTGTGTGTACCAGAAAATCCCTTTGACATTTAAAAGGGGAGCTGTTTCTGTTTTTCTGTTTATAAAAACTTTTGGGGTTTCCTTTTATCCTGTGGTGTGTGTCTTCCTGGACTAATTACCCTGTAATTACGGGCGGTTGAAACACGCAGGCAGAACATTCTCATTGAATATTTCATTTGCACAACTATTCCATTTGCACAACAGCATGTGAAATTGATTGTCAGTGTTGCTTCCTAAGTGGACAGTTTGATTTCACAGAAATTTGATTTACTTGGAGTTATAAAGTGTTGTTTAAATGTTTCCTTTATTTTTTTGAGCAGTGTACAAATCTCCCCAAAGTTAAAAAAAAAATTGATATGCACATGTACTCTTCTTTCTCTCAGGCTAAAGACACATGCCAACTTTAGAAGTACTTACTCCTATTCTATAACTTCTATGTAAGGAACTATGGCTTGCCCTGTCCACATTTACACTGGATTTCCCATCCACAAATACGCAAGCCATTTTTCAAATGTACAGATTTTGTGGGAGTCCATTACTAGCTGTCCAGGACTGGATGAAGGCCATGAATACCCCTAATTTAAGTTAACCTTCCCCAATTGATACTCTGACAATGGCAGTTTATGGGAACTCACATCCAGCACCTCTATCAATAAGTTTGCAGACTATGTTATATTATCAGTTATTTTCACGCCACAAAACAAACCATTCCAAGCAAACCCAAGGTGACTTACAAGGAAAACAAATTAGATATTATCTAAACTCCACACATTTTGTTAGTACACCTCTTTCCCAATGTCTCAACAAACACCATCCTGCCACTATTTTGTTTTTGTTTTGATTTTTTTCAATTAAAAGAGGATGCAAGTAAGTAATACAATTTAGAGGGGTTGCGGTATGGGTTTGGGGTTTTTTTTGCTATTAGGAAGAAAAGTTAAGTATACTAAATTTTGATTTACACTAGGGAATTTGTTGTAGTAGCCCATTCCTTAAGAGTGAACAAAACAGTGGTAGGTCTTAAGACATAGTGACAGAAGTTAACAGAGCCCATTACTCAAGCAGAAATTTGTACAAGGAATTTTACATCTTTTCGCGGAACAGACAATATTTTTGTATAGCTGTCTTGATATTTTACATCAAGATAGAAACGTAACATTCAACAGAGCAGGACTCTTCTTAATTCTAAGCTCTGGCTTGCCATTGACAGACACAACAACTATTATGTCTGAAAAATATTGCCCACAACTCAATATATATATATATATATATTAAAAGAGGAGTTGACACTTTCACAAACAAGGGAACCACTTGGAAAACTTGGAAGAAATCAAGGTATTAAAAGCAGAGTGCAACCAAAAGTACCACCAAAATCCATAAAGGCACCACACAATTCTTGATAAATCAAACCTTGCACTTTAGATTTGATCCACAGTTTCTGGTGTTGTGCAGTGACCCTTAAGCTGATGGACATTTCCGGAAAGCTTCTGCTCAGCCTTTCAACTTCCTGTGTTTTTTTCCCCAATCCGCTGCAAGGAACGCTTCTCATTTCCTTAGCAATAGTCAACGGTCCTTTCCTTCGGGCGACAGCCTTCGCCCAACTGGAAGAGCTCTGGCCATTCTCTCGGTCCGAAAGGTTTTTCGCAGGAGCATCGTTTTCCTCCTCAATCAATCCAGGCTTGACATCCCCTCCACCATTCGGGGAGGTGGAAACGAGCCCAAGGAAGCCCGAAGACGGGACTTTGCAACAACCCCCAGCGACAGCTTGGTGCCCTCTGTTCAGCTGGCGATACTTACCCACAAACGCACCGAATTCGACGGCGTTTTCTCCTTCGGCAGCCTTCGGGGTAGGGGCGTCCTCCTCCTTTGAGGTGCTTCCCAGCTGGCTTTTACAAAGGGGTTGAGAAGGCGTGCTCACAAAAAACTTAGCGGACAGAGACGTCAGGTAGGGTAGGCTGTTTAAAGAACTGCCCCCCTTTTTAACTTTAGTACTGTATTTGGATGCTTGTATACCCTGTACCCTTTGACGGAGTTCGGTGGGAGAAAGAGCTTTTGGAAGTAAGGCACCGCCTGAGGAACTGGCCTCGGGAAAATGGAATTCATCCCCCTTATGTCCTGGATCCTTTTCTTCTTGCATAGGTATGTTGCAGAGCACCGCATTATTAGTTTCAAGGCCTCCTTGGGGGAAAGAAGAGCCGAACGCGTTGCCGATACTGTGCTTCCTCCACACGGAAGACCTTAAGGGAACGTCGTCGATGAGGTTCTGGGCCAGATGTTTCGAAATGCTCAGCTCCCGGGTGATTTCGTTGTGGACCTTGCTGGCTTCCGAGGCTTTCTGCGCGGTGAGCGTTTTCAGCGTGTCCACGGTGAGAGCGGAGAGGTCTTGCAAGTGGCCGATTTGCGTGTCCAGCGACTGCAAGGAACGCTTGATGTAGTTGACTCGGTCGCCAACCTCCTTGATTTGGATGCACATGTGCTCGACGCTGGAGAGAAATAATCAGAGAGAGAGAGAGAGAAAAAAAAGGTCTCAGGCATGTTGTTCTGACCCAGTTCCCCAAACACGACAAACCCTCTGACGTGAACTCAAAAGATTCCTTTATTAGGAGTGCCAGCAACCGGGGCAAAAAGTCTCTCTCTAACTGCAGGCTAACAAGTCCATCTGGCAGGGAGATGAATAGCTGTCTGTCTCACCTATTCCTCTCCGCCCCCTGCCAGAGCTAGGGTGGGACTTTGATAGCAGCAGTGGCAGTTCCGTCCCAAACACCAGCCCATAGATCCATTATTATTATTATTATTATTATTATTATTATTATTATTATTATCATCATCATCATCATCATCATCTTTATCATTATCATTATTATTATCATTATTAATTAGATTTGTATGCCGCCCCTCTCCGCAGACTCGGGACGGCTCACAACAGTGATAAAAAACAATATGTATTGGCAAATCTAATAACTTAAGATCTAAAATAGCAATTGTACATTTAAAAAATCTAAAAACAAGGAACCCCAATATAAAAAACATACATACAGTCATATCATGCACTAAAACTACACAGGCAGGGGGAGATGTCTCAGTTCCCCCATGCTTGACGACAGAGGTGGGTTTTGAGGAGTTTACGAAAGACAAGGAGGGTAGGGGTAGTTCTAATCTCTGGAGGGAGCTGATTCCAGAGGGTCGGAGCCGCCACAGAGAAGGCTCTTCCTCTGGGTCCCACAAGACGACATTGTTTAGTCGACAGGACCCGAAGAAGGCCAACTCTGTGGGACCTGACCGGTCGCTGGGATTCGTGCTCTCCTCTCCTCTGCCTTCTATGCATCCACACATCAGGCACTGGATCCAGCTGTTCTTCTCTTCCTCATCCGCCAACTCCAGACTCGGAGGCTGTTGACTGTCCATCTGAGGGCTGACAGACAGCCCAGGCTCTGTCACTCTGTCTCTCTGAGAACTCCATTCCCTCTTCCCCCTCGGACCTCTCAGGTTGCCTTGATGCTCATCTGATTTGCCTGCTGCAGTGGCTGACGGGCCACAACTTATCTAAGATGCTAGACATCTAACAAGTTGTAAACTAAAGGACTTTTATTCTTCCATAAAAGAAAGTAGGTAGAATAGCAGGTAGAGTGCTGTACTGCAGGCCACTGAAGCTGACTGTAGATCTGTAGGTCAGCGGTTCAAATCTCATCACCGGCTCAAGGTTGACTCAGCCTTCCATCCTTCCGAGGTGGGTAAAATGAGGACCTGGATTGTGGGGGAAATAGGCTGGCTCTGTTAAACAGTGCTATTGCTAAGTCTAAGGAGAAGGGCGGCATAAAAATCGAATGAATGAATGAATGAATGAATGAATGAATGAATGAATGAATGAATAAATAAAAGATCAGTGCGCATAAAGTGCTTTTCCATGGAAATGCCATGAAACATTTCTATTTGAACCATTACTCTGAACTTATCTCCTTCTCAATTAATAGCTTCTGAAGATGATTTTCCTGTTATATTGTGTACAAAAATGAACCAGAATATCAGGTTTCCATGCCTTGGTGTTTTTCAAAACCAAAAATAAGCACAGATTGTTATTATTATTAATGGAGAAATGGCTGAGCGCTGCTTATACTTCTACTTAAAAAAAAAAAAAGAACTTTGTGATTGAATTATTTGCCTACCGTTCAGAGGTGACTCTAATTCTTTCTTCGCTCCGACAATGGAATTTGTCATCTTTTTCACTGAAATACATCTCAACACACAACTCTTCAAAATCATGAAGCTTTTTCTGATCTTCTTCTGTTAGAAACAGTTCTACGGAACAGAAAAGACAGTCAGTTTTAGAAGTTCCAAATAGTCTGTCATACCCAAAAAAAAAAAGACAAGAAAAATGCAGAGATCAGTGGAAGATAATTAGTTTAGTGTAGTTTAGTTTATTTAGATTTGTATGCCGCCCCTCTCCGAAGACTCGGGGCGGCTAACAACAATAAAAAACAATGTAACAAATCTAATATTAAAAAGGTGTTGTGATTCAGTCTGAGGCTCCTCAGGGAACGGCTGGATCTCTGCCGGCTCCATGCTCAGAGGGGGAGGACGAGGAACAGGAGGAGGAGGAGGACCAGGCAGACGGGGAAGAGGAATGTCAGGACGAGGAGGAGGGGGAACAGCCTGAGACCCCCGGGGGGGGAGCTCTCCCCAGCGAATAGCCTGGAGTCATTAGATGAGAACGCACAAGCCATCATAGATATGAGGCAGAGAAGGGCAGCACAAAGAAGGGGACAATTAGCCAGGTATTTCCATCCCTAATAGGCAACAGCTGGGTTTGGGTGTGGTTCTCCTCAGAAAGGTTGAAAAGGCAGGCCCGCCCTTCCTGTATTGTGGAGAGTTATCTTTTGGGAGTCCTGTGACCTTGCTTTGATCCTTGGCGTCTCTGATTCTGGCTTGTGGCCTCGAAGGCTGAAAACTTGGGGGAGGCGTGGGTTTTATTATCTACAGTGGTGTGTGTGCCAGCAAGAAGCCTGTTGTATTGTCTGGCCGTCGTGACTCTTCTGTGAAGCTTCACAGCATTCCAGTTTGTAAGAACAGTTTTTGTTATCTGTGTTTGTTTTCAAAGATATAAAATGACTTTGCTTTTTACCAGTGTGCCTGGCTACTCTTTTTAGTTGGCGTTGGCGTCTGGGGGAACCCAGACAGAACAAAAAGTAATCTAAAAGCCCCAATTTAAGAGACCAATCATACCAACAAACATACCATGTATAAATTCTATAAGCCTAGCGGGAAGGGAGAAAAAAATTTCAATTCCCCCATGCCTGACAACAGAGGTGGGTTTTAAGGAGCTTGCGAAAGGCAAGGAGGGTGGGGATAACTCTGATATCTGGGGGGAGCTGGTTCCAGAGGGTCGGGGCCGCCACAGAGAAGGCTCTTATACCATTCTGCCGATATAGCGTCAGGTCCAGTTGCTTTATTATTTTTTTGCTTTTTAATAGTTGTGAGAAGTTCCTCAATTGTTATTGGACTATCTAAACTTTCTTGTTGTTCTTCCGTTAATTGCGGAATCTTTATAAATTCTAGAATTGTATTAGTAGGGATATGATTTAAGAGTTATGTTAGAATTAGTTAATGTTTGGAGATTTATTATATAAGATAAAACAAATTTCTTCTTTTCATTTAAAGTAATAAGTTGACTTTAAGTATTTTTTGAATGTACAGTGTTCCTTCGATTTTTGCGGGGGATACGTTCTGAGACTGCCCGTGAAAGTCGAATTTCCGCAAAGTAGAGATGCGGAAGTAAATACACCATTTTTGGCTATGGACAGTATCACAAGCCTTCCCTTAAGACTTTAAACCTCTAAATTACCATTTCCCATTCCCTTAACAACCATTTACTCACCATTATTACTGGTACTCACCATTGAATAAGACACTTAGTGATCCTGATATTTATAAACATAATTATTTATTAACAATAATTATTTTTTTGTTATTTATTTTCAAAAAATATTAGTTTGGCGATGACATATGACGTCATTGGGTGGGAAAAACCGTGGTATAGGAAAAAAACCGGGAAGTATTTTTTAATTAATATTTTTTGAAAAACCGTGGTATAGGCTATTCGCAAAGTTTGAACCCGCGAAAATCGAGGGAACACTGTATTCTTTTTTCTGTATTGAAATTTTACTTCTAGAATAAGCGGGGAAGATACAACCCCATTTCCATGTTAAATGTATGTTTGTCAGTTTTGTCTATTTTAAGAAAATTAATAAAATATATTGAAAAAAATAAATAAAGATACCCAGAGACATTTTTTAAAGGTAAAAGAAGAAGAAAAAAGGACACTATATATAGTGCCGGTGCTTACTTGGCCCATCTGAAGTTTTATCTTTCTTTCTTCGTTTGCAAATGCAGTAGCACAAAGACGCGAGGTGGCTGAGAATAATAAGTGGGGGAGGCAGGATGGGTTTTTCATGGTAAGCCATAACAAAATGATAACGTTGATACTTCCACACAAGGTTAGAGATGGCTTTCACTTGTAAATACACATTGCTAAAAAAACACAACCCCCCCCCCCCAACAACAGGTAAGTCTTTCAGTACAACAACAAAAACAACAACAATAATATCATCCTACAATATCCTACATCAGTTTTATCCATATGACACTGGAAAAGGGTCCTTCAAAATTCCATATCTACAAGAATTCTACGATGGCTTGTTAGCACAGCATTTCCCAACCGGTGTGCCGCGGCACAGTAGTGTGCCGCGAGACACGGTCAGGTGTGCCGCAGGAAGCTCCAGGTGGGCGGGGCACTGCCAGTGCCGGACCGCCAGTGCCTCCAACCTGGAGCTCCCACTGCAACTGTCCCCCGGCTACTGCCCGATGCAGCTGTTTCCGGCTGGGCCCCAAAGAAGGAAGGCGGGAAAAAGGAGGCAGGGGCGGGGAGGTCCGGCAGTAGGAGTAAAGGGAGCCGCAGCCGCCCCTGCCTCCCCACGGTGCCTCTGGCCAAACGCGCCCCTGGCTTCTCTGCCCTGCCCCATTGCCCGTCCGATCCGCCCACTCTCCTCCTCCGCCGCCGCCTCCTGTATTGGGGCGTGATCCGCCCCCTCTCCTTCGCTGCCGGAGAGAGAATGGAGGGCGCCGTTGTCTTCGCCTCCGCCCGCCGGCTCCCCTCGCCCTCCCAGACGTCCCCAGCGCCCGGCCGCGCACCGCCTCCCGTTAGCCCGGCCGACCTTTCCCTGCTGCCGTTTTCATGGCACTCGCTCGCTTCTCCGGTCAGCAAAGCCATCTGCCCAGGAAAGCGCCGCGCCGCGCTTGCTGGCCGGAAAAGCGAGCGATCCGGGAGTCCGGGACTGTGTGGCTTTGCGCCATGAAGAGAAAACGGCAGCAGGGAAAGGTCAGCCGGGCTAACGGGAGGCGGCGCGTGGCCGGGCGCTGGGAACATCTGGGAGGGCGAGGAGGCTGATGGCTGCTGTTGCCTCTTAGCTGCAGAGCCGGCGGGCGGAGGCGAAGACAACGGCGCCCTCCATTCTCTCTCCAGCTCTCTCTCTCTCTTTCTTTTTCTCTCTGTTGCCGGCATGGTGAACGAGAAAGAGAGAGAGAGAAAAAGGAGGGGAGAGAGAATGAGAGAAAGAGAGAAAGAGAAAGAGAGGGAAAGAAAGCAAGAGAGAGAAAGAGAGGGGGGAAGGAGGGAGAGGGAAAGACATGGAGGGAGGGAAGGAGGGAGAGAGAAAGAGCAAAAAAGAGGAAGAAAGAAAGAGGGATGGAGAGAGAGAAAGAAGGGAAGGAAGAGAGAGAAAGAAGGGAAGGAAGAGAGAGAAAGAGGGAGTGAGAAATAGAGTGAAATGGAGGAAGAGATTTTTTTTTGTCCAAACTTTTCTTTAGCCCCGCCCCCCCGCCCCCCCTTCAGTGTTCCCCAGAATTTTGAAAATATGAATAATGTGCCGCGGCTCAAAAAAGGTTGGGAAACACTGTGTTAGCAGACATGGTAAATTTAACTGTTTTAATTTATCTAGTTTTGTTTCTATCTGGAAATTGCTTCCAGACTTTGTGCTTGAGACAGAAAAAAAAAATGAAATGCTGACTTAGGGATTTGCTGGTTAGATCAGGTTAGATAACTAGTACAGTGGTACCTCATCATACGAACTTAATTGGTTCCAGGAGGAGGTTCGTAAGGTGAAAAGTTCGTAAGCTGAAACAATGTTTCCCATAGGAATCAATGTAAAAGCAAATAATGCTTGCAAATCCTTCAGGAAAATCCCAAACTTTAGAAGGGAGGCGAACAGAGGGCAGGGAGGAGCAGCTAAAGGGGGCGGGTGGAAGAAGCAAGGCTAGGCTAAAGGGTGAGTGGGAAGGAAGAAAGGCAAGGGGGGCGCCCCTCCCTTTTCTTTCTTCAAAAGACACCGTTTCAGTTCCTTTGCAAGCACGTTGTTCTCTGCAAAAAATTTTCCTCCCCCAAGCTGCCCCTCCCTCCTCCCTTTTCTTTCGTAAAAAGACACCCTTTCAGTTCCTTTGCAAGCACCTTGTTCTCTGTAAAAAAATTTCCTCCCCAAGCTGCTCCTCCCTCCTCCCTTTTCTTTCTTAAAAAGACACCCTTTCAGTTCCTTTGCAAGCACCTTGTTCTCTGCAAAAAAGTTCCTCCCCCAAGCAGCCCCTCCCTCCTCCCTTTTCTTTCTTAAAAAGACACCCTTTCAGTTCCTTTGCAAGCACCTTGCTCTCTGCAAAATCTTTCCTCCCCCAAGCTGCCCCTCCCTCCTCCATTTTCTTTCTTAAAAAGACACCCTTTCAGTTCCTTTGCAAGCACCTTGTTCTCTGCAAAAATTTTCCTTCCCCAAGCTGCCCCTCCCTCCTCCCTTTTCTTTCTTAAAAAGACACCCTTTCAGTTCCTTTGCAAGCACCTTGTTCTCTGCAAAAATTTTCCTACTCCAAGCAGCCCCTCCCTTTTCTTTCTTCAAAAAAGGGGAAAAAAAGAAACCCCTTCATCCCAGCAGCAGCTGCTTGGGTTCGTAAGGTGAAAATAGTTCGGAAGAAGAGGCAAAAAAATCTTAAACACCGGGTTCATATCTTGAAAAGTTCGTTAGAAGAGGTGTTGGTAAGATGAGGTACCACTGTATTTGTAAATATGTAAAAATAAAAAATTAAGGCTGCAATTTTACATGGAAGTCCATGTTATTTCCCCCCCCTTTATCCCTCACTTCTTCTTGTTCGTTTCATATTTCCCTACTAGCTTTATTTTCATTTATAATATGATAAATTGATTTTTTTTTTAAATGACTTCTACTAAGGTTCTACAATCACCAAGGTGATTTCTAAAGTTCAGCTTAATAATCAAATGGTCCTGTGAAGTTTATACATACTTGAAAAAGGCGATGAGAAGGTTGACCATAATGATGTACTGGACAAAAAGGTATACAGCCTGAAGAAACGGGGTTAGCCATGATCCCGTCACACAGAGCCTCTCAAATTCAGTATTATTTGCACATACTATGCAGTTTAAAAGGAATAAAAAGCACAGTGACAACATCAATCTATTTTGTAAACCCCAAAACCTTTTGAAATATTTCATTTAATACTGCTGATTATGTAAAGGTTTGTAAAATCTCTTAAAACCTAACTACATCAAACATCAGATCAATGCTCAGTTTTTGTTATAAATCAGGGATGTCGAAACTCAAGGTCCGCAGGCAGTATTTGGCAAATGGGGTGCTTAAATCTGGCCTGTGGGGTCGCCCTGGAAATAGCAAATCCTTCTGTTTGCTTGGTTTTGTTTTGTTTTGTCTCTTGTTTACTGTTAAATGCATATTGTCTAGGGCTAGGCCATAATTTGTATATACAATCTTTGTTTCTTAATTACCCATTTCTTTTTTCTTCTGTATCTCAATATGTTTACACTGTTATCCGTATTTAAATGTATTCATTGTATTTATCCTTGTAAATAAAAAGTTTATTTATTTATTTATTTTATTTATTAATCAGATTTGTATGCCGCCCCTCTCCGCAGACTCGGGGCGGCTCACAGCAATAATAATACAATGTAAACAAATCCAATATTTAAGTTTAAGTTAATTTAAAACCCCAATTTAAAAACCAATCATACATACTAACATACCATTTTTTAAGCCTAGGGGGAGGGAAAGTCTCAATTCCCTCACAGCAATGATAAAAACAATATACAATGACAAATTTAATAGTTAGAATCTAAAATAACAATAATACATTTAAAAAAGTCTAAAAAACAAGAAACCCCAATATATAAAAAACATACATACAGCCATATCATACACAAAAAAACCTACATAGGCAGGGGGGAGATGTTTCAGTTCCCCCACGCTTGACGACAGAGGTTTAAGGAGTTTACAAAAGGCAAGGAGGGTGGGGGCAGTTCTAATCTCTGGAGGGAGCTGACTCCAGAGGGTCGGAGCCGCCACAGAGAAGGCTCTTCCTCTGAGTCCCGCCAAACGACATTGTTTAGTTGACAGGACCCAGAGGAGACCAATTCTGTGGCACCTAACCGGTCGCTGGGATTCGTGCGGCAGAAGGCGGTCTCGTAGATAACCTGGTCCGGTGCCATGAAGGGCTTTATAGGTGATGACCAACACTTTGAATTGTGACCGGAAACTGATCGGCAACCAATGCACACTGCGGAGTATTGGAGTGAATTTAATATACTGATGCCTCAATTAATGCAATTTTATAGGTTACCAGTAGCCACTGCATTTTCCACCCTAGGCTTATACTTGAGTCAATAAGTTTTCCCAGGGGTTTTTTTGTGGCAAAAGTAGGTGCCTCGGCTTATAATCGGGTCGACTTATACACAAGTATATACGAGTACCTACCGTCAATTTCATAAGCATAGACTTCACCAAATATCATCCAGTAAGGCTGAAATACAATATCTTTGGCTAGAACCCAGGACGGTTCTTCGTTAGGATAAAGTATGGCTTTCCTAGGTACTCCAAAACTGAGCAGAACCAGGGCCATGATCACTACAATATAAAACATGTTCGCCACCTGTTAAGACAGAGCAAAAGTCAAGGATACTTTAATACTTTAATTTAAAGTATTAAATTAATACTTTATTGAAAGTATTAATAAAAGGCCACAGCAGCCTTATCCAACGCGAGAATGTTCAAGAAATGGATTTCAAACTGGTACAGGTAGTCCTTGACTTATAGCTAATCCAAGAATTCAAATTTTGATCACACGACCACAGGGATGCTGCAAGTATGGAAAATGGCCATCGGTCACTTTTCCCAGGGATGTTCTAACTTTGAAAGGTCACTAAATTAACTGTTGTAAGTCAAGGACTACTTGCATATAAACCGGAGAGGAATGGAATGGAACCCTGATCATCGTCGGCCTTCTCCAGGTCCTGTCGGCCAGACAATGTCGACTGGCGGGGCCTAGGGGAAGAGCCTTCCCTGTGGCGGCCCCGACCCTCCGGAGATATATACCGCCCCTCCCTCCTGGTCTTTCGTAAAGCTCTGAAGACCCACCTCTGCCAGCGGGAATGGGGGCCATGAGTGATGGGATTGTCTCTGGCCGATATTATGAATGATTGAATTTGATGAATTCAAATTCCGATCATGGGGTTTTTAGCATTTTTTTTAGTAACTTGTATAAGTCCTTTTAAAGTAAATTAGATTTCTTTATATATTGCTGTATTTATGATGTTGTACGCCGCCCTGAGTCACTGTGAGAAGGGTGGCATAGAAATCTAATTAATAAATAATATCCTAGGGCCACTCAAAGCTTTGGATGCCTTCTCAAAGTTGTCACCAAACTGTAAATTTGATGTTACGTTTTCAAGATGAAAAATATTACAATTAATGGGACATGATTGGACTAAATCTTGGAAGCAGCTGTCCTGGTTTTTCATCTGTTATTTCTGCATATCAATTCGGATAATACAGCTCACCCTTCTATGTATACATCTGTCTGTGTAAATCACACACATGTGCAGCAAATACAATATGAGGGAAGGCAGGAGTGACATTCGAATTTTCCCCCTACCGGTTCTGCGGGCATGGCTTGGTGGTGGGGCCATGTGAGTGGGTGGGCCTGGGAAACTTGATGTCACTCACAGAAAAGGGGTGTGGCACCCCCCCACCAGGCCACACCCACAGAACCGACAGAAAAGTCCAGCCAAGTCTTCTAGCATTCAATCTGGCTGTTTCTTGCCTTCTTCTCATGTTTGCTCTGTGTGTATGAGCCCGAGAAAGAGGAGAGGAGTGAGTGGGAGGGGCCGATCGGTGGTGCGATTTACCGGTTCGCCGAACTGCGCATAATCACCGCCACCAGTTCTATAAAATCTGTCTGAGCCTGCTGAATTTCACCCCTGGGGGAAGGGCAAGTATTAAACGTGATCATTCAAGTTATAATAATAATAATAATAATAATAATAACAGAATTGGAAGGGATCTTGGAGGTCTTCTAGTTCAACCCCCAGCTTAGGCAGGAGACCCTACACCACTTTAGACAAATGGTTATCTAGCATCCGATTAAAAATTTCAAGGGTTGGAGCATTCACAACTTCTGGAGGCAAGCTGTTCCACTGGTCAATTGTTCTAATTGTCAGTGTTTCCACTCCACATCATGCTGCATATACGATCAAGCACCCTTTTATTTGTATATATTGTATATCCACAGTTATATTCGTAATGCCCCTCCCATGCAGAGGATTGGCTGCTAAAAGTCTACCTTTATTTACTGAATGTAAACTAAAACAAAATCTATTTGCATTAAAAGTTCAAAGATATATTTTTAAAAAATCTTACCATTTTCCCAATCATCATGACATAGGGTCCAGCATGTTGGTTTACAGCGAGGAAATCCAACAATCTCACATACCAAAAGATAATATTCAGGCAGTAAGTGAGTCTTCCAGCAACGAAAACATAATTTTCATTGTAGGTTCTTTCATGGAAGTTCCCTTTTGCTCCAAATCTTAGCACAAAACCAATGAAGAACATGACAATGGCTATGGTATCACTGATGTTGAAGTAATCATTGAACCACACTTTAACCTTCTGACTAATCTTCCCAGCTTCCGACAGAAAGATCTGCATGAACAATTAGTTGGGGGAAAGATCAAAAGCAACGTGAGAAAATATTATTTCACTGAAAGAGTAGTAGATCCTTGGAACAAACTTCCAGCAGACGTGGTTGGTAAATCCACAGTAACTGAATTTAAACATGCCTGGGATAAACATATATCCATTGTAAGATAAAATACAGGAAATAGTATAAGGGCAGACTAGATGGACCATGAGGTCTTTTTCTGCCGTCAGTCTTCTATGTTTCTAACAAGAAATGGAGTATGGTCAATTTTGGTTCATATCAAGGTCATTAATGGCCTGATTAGATGACCGTTACACGTGAATCCACAGCAATCTTTGTTGAATGTCAGAAAGCAGAGACCAAAAACCATGGCAGTAGCTTTACAAACCAGGGTTATAAGGCAATGGGGCCCTTTTATATGGCAACAGCTTTTAGACTTGTATACTTCCTGATAGTGTTTTACAGCGCTCTCTAGGAACATATTGGCTCCAACAATCTGAGTCCTCATTTTACCAACCTCTGAAGAATGGAAAGCTGAGCTCCATTAGGATTGAGCTCCAGGTTGTGGACAAATTTAGCCCACAATACTGAACTCTAACCACTGCACCACCACAGCTCACTATATATTTGACCAATTCAAGGCAATGAAGATACTGTACCTAGCACTTCTGCCTCCTACTTTCACCGCAAAACAACCCTGTGAGGAGTAAGGAATCTAAAGTCATGGGTTTCATGCCTAGAACTCATCACTTCCTGGTATTTTTAGGGCAGCACCTTAACCACGATACCAAACTGCCCCCTAGCTTAGGATATTTCAAAAGAGCCATGGGAGAAAAGCAAGGACAGAAGTGAGCCATGAGCGAAAAACGATCGAGAAACACTGTTAAAAGGCACAGCTGTTTGTGTTTGCTCTGGTTAAGTTGGCACAGATATAAGACAAAGCTGTGGCAATAGCTAACAGTAAAGAAGAGGGGCATGGTATTTAAAGAAAAGGAAGGAGATGTGTGAAGTCTGTAGTATGAGGGTCTGTACTAGGCTCTGGATTGCACAAACATAATCTTAAGGAGAACAGCTAGGACAGTTTTAAAACAATCTGGAATTTTGCAAACGTGATGGGATATGAGTTCTGGTTTTATTTATTTATTTATTCGACTTCTATGCTGCCCAATCCTCAGGCCATGTTGCAGGCAATTCATAAATAGTGCAAGGTAGATATCGTACATTAAATTGTCTAAATAAAACTAAACAAATAATAAAATCTGCTGCCTTGATGTTAACATTGAACTGGCTACATAAATAATAATAACAGAGTTGGAAGGGGTCTTTGAGGTCTTCTAGTCCAACCCCCTGCTTAGGCAGGAAAGCCTACACTACTTCAGACAAATGGTTATCCAACATCTTCTTAAAAACCTCCAGTGTTGGAGCATTCACAACTTCTGGAGGAAAACTGCTCCACTGATTAATTGTTCTGACTGTCAGGAAATTTCTCCTTAGTCCTAAGTTACTTCTCTCCTAGTTTAGTTTCCACCCATTGTTTCTTGTTTTATCTTCAGGTGGTTTATACAAGTGGTGGGATTCAAATAATTTGACAACCATGTCACCCAGGGTCAGGTTGGCTGTCGTGGGAGGCATGTATTCGAACTTGTGTATATAAACAACATGTCTGCTAAATCACACTGATTCTCTCCAAATTGTAGGGTGAGAATATTGGGAAAACATCTTAAAATCACTTGGGCTTTTTAGCTACACACACTATACGCAAACATTATACATATTATTATACACAGGGCCAGATTGACTCTCCTGCTTTGATATTTTATGCTGGACTGGTAAAATACAACTTGTGCATATCTTCTTTTTACAACAAATTCAGTCTACTGGTATTTTCTTTTGTTTTTGATGCATTTAAAACCCTCTGTGTTTGGTTTTCTATATTAAGGGGTTTTAATTTGCTTTTAGTATTGGATTATTATTGTATATTGTATATTGTTTTATTCCAATAAAACTTGAAACTTGAACTTGAAACTCTTCAGTGGAACAAAGTTTCTCATAAAAAAAAATTTTTTTTTCTCCAGCATAGAATAAAAACAATACATAGTTTCCAACACAAAATCAAGCTTACTACCAAACATATACAATTTTTTTCTTTTTACTTTGTAATCATTCAATGGAGGCTCTTATATCTCTTTCTTTCACAAAAGGAACTGCAGAAACATATAATATCTTAAACCTCTTAAAATATAGCTTTTCTCCATCTAATATTAAAACATTACAATAACCTTTACATTAATCGCTGGTCATCAAATTCACATCTTATTTGTGTCTTACAAATCTATTGAACTAATTGTTCCAAAAACCAATTTTCTTATAATCATAATAATAATAATTTAATAATAATTTATTGGATTTGTATGCCGCCCCTCTCCATAGACTCGGGGCGGCTAACAACAATGATAAAAACAACATGTAACAATCCAATAATAAAAACAACTAAAAACCCTTATTAGAAAACCAAACATACACACAAACATACCATGCAAACATACACACAAACATACCAATCATCTAAGCAATAAGTAGATTATATATAAAATAATTCTTCATATTGCAATACTGCATATTCAGTGGAACAAAGTTAAGGCAGGCCTACCTCTCGGATTTTCTCAACCGCCAGTGTGAAAATGTAAGCAATGACAATCCATTCCTGAACCGAAGGCAATTCTTCCATTTTCACAAGAACCACAAAGGTATAGAGCATCAGGAATCCTATATAGGCCAACTATACAAAAAACAAGCCAAGTGTTAGATAATTCATCTGAATAGGTTTTAGAAACATAGAAACATAGAAGACTGACGGCAGAAAAAGACCTCATGGTCCATCTAGTCTGCCCTTATACTATTTCCTGTATTTTATCTTAGGACGGATATATGTTTATCCCAGTCATGTTTAAATTCAGTTACTGTGGATTTATCTACCACGTCTGCTGGAAGTTTGTTCCAAGGATCTACTACTCTTTCAGTGAAATAATATTTTCTCACGTTGCTTTTGATCTCACGTTTTAAAAAAGATTCCCAGGGAGAAGGGAGGGGGGAGTAATTCTTTACCACAACTAAAACCAACTCACCGTGTTGAACCAGAATTTCACTATTGGCGCGTGATAAAAAGCGTAAAACTTTCGTGTAATGGGAAGCCTCTTAGGTTTTATGATGCTCTCCATATCATGCTTTCCGTCAGAATGATCCAAGACCCTGACTTCTTTGAACACTTCCTAAGATGAAAGCAACATGGTTACATGACCTACATTTGGAAAGGGCTATATTTTTGTGATTAAGAGTAATTTAATTAATTTAATTAATTTGACTTCTATGCCGCCCAATCCCAATGGGACTCAGGGCGGCTTACAATAGTAATAATACATAAAATATAACAAAAGTCAAATATTAGTTCATAAAGAACAGTAAAACCATAATAAACCCAATGAACTATCCAATCAAACACACATGCATACAGAATCAGTTACAATTTGGCTGTGATAAGATGTTGCATTCACGGCTCCCAGGCCTGCCGGCAAAGCCAGGTTTTCACAGCCTTTCTAAAGGACATTAGGGTGGGAGCAGTACGGACATGGGGGGGGGGGGGGGAAGTGGGTTCCATAAGGACGGGGCAGCGACAAAGAAGGCCCTCCCCCACGGGCCCGTCAACTTGTAAGTGTCTAATTTGTTTCACTGACTTTAACAGGGGCAAGTATAACGGAGTCCTTCGAACGGATGTGAAGACCTACCATTGGTATTTCTTCTGCTAGGTTCTGAAAATTGTTTTCACTATCTTCCATCGTCATCTGATGTGCATCTTGGGACTGAGGAATGTGGGACATTTCGGCCTTTGTTTTGTATTCCAGCATTAATATAGTGGGGGGAAGAAGGATGCTCAGGATTACCTGCGAAATGTAACATTGGACAATTTTTAAAAAAATATTTCCACGCAGGAGTGCTTAGAAACAAAACAGAAGTTTAAAAAAAAACAACCCATCATCACCCAGCACACAGATTTCGGCTCCCCCCCCCCAACCCTTATTCCAGCAAAATCTATCAGGTAGCAAGTAAAAGATGTAGAAGAATGCTTATATTGAGCAGCTTACAAATACAGTGATACCTTGTCTTACAAACTTAATTGGTTCCGGGACGAGGTTCTTAAGGTGAAAAGTTTGTAAGACGAAACAATGTTTTCCATAGGAATCAATGGAAAAGCGATTAATGCGTGCAAGCCCAACATTCACCCCTTTTGCCAGCTGAAGCGCCCGTTTTTGCGCTGCTGGGATTTCCCTGAGGCTCCCCTCCATAGGAAACCCCACCTCTGAACTTCTGTGTTTTTGCGATGCTGCAGGGGAATCCCAGCATCGCAATCCCAGCGACCGATTATGTCCCACAGAGTGGGCCTTCTCCGGGTCCCATCAACTAAACAATGTCGGTTGGCGGGCCCCAGGGGAAGAGCCTTCTCTGTGGTGGCCCCGACTCTCTGGAACCAACTCCCCCCAGAGATTAGAACTGCCCCTACTCTCCTTGCCTTTCGTAAGCTCCTTAAAACCCACCTTTGTCGTCAGGCATGGGGGAACTGAGACATCTCCCCCGGGCATATACAATTTATGCATGGTATGTTTGTATGTATGTTTGCTTAGTAAATGGGTTTTTTAAAATATTTTAAATTACAATTTAGATTTGTCATGAATTGTTGTATTCTGTTGTGAGCCGCCCCGAGTCTGCGGAGAGGGGCGGCATACAAATCTAAATAATAAATAAATAAATAAATAAATAAATAAATAAATAAATAAATAAATAAATAAAAACGAATGCTTCGCTGGCAACGGAAGTCCGGAGGTGGGGTTTCCCATGGAGGCGAGCCTCAGGGGAATCCCAGCAGCGCAAAAACGGGTGCTTCACTGGCAACAGAAGTCCGGAAGTGGGGCATCCCAGTAACGGCGGTGGGTTTGTAAGGTGAAAATAGTTTGTAAGAAGAGGCAAAAAAAATCTTAAACCCTGGGTTTGTATCTTGAAAAGTTTGTATGATGAGGCGTTTGTAAGACGAGGTATCACTGTATACCCAGACAATTTTCATAAATATTCCTAAGGGGGGAAGAAAGCTAACCGTGTCTACATTATCACCCAACCAAATGGGCTTTGCACAAATTTCCATCCTTCGTCGTATTTTGCCGCCCCACAATATTGGACTCTTGACTTCTGCGGCCAAGTTTTAGCTGACTCAATCTTTGCAAAGCTTCTTCTCCACATTGTTTGAGAAATGAAGCAAGTTTGAATGATTCTTTGCTGAGGAGCAAAGCAAGCAAGGGGCCGCAGACCAAACCGAAGGCTAATCACGCATCGTGTTTTTTAAGCAGACTTCTAACAGTTTTCTTGTAAAATGTTTTGTTTTGGAGGGTGGTGGGGTTAACAGAGCTGCCTTGTTTCATTTGAATTCAGTGGGGTAAATTTTCAGCCTGGTTATGTGGAGAGAAATGAGACTCCTGGTGTTAATCTAGTCTACATGGCTTACTTGTCTTGTACCATTCTGAAAACTTACTCCACTCGTACACGGAGGTTTTGTCTGAATTCTGAGGAAGTTCTCACTTGCTCAGCTCACGCTACTAAAATGAAGCATAAATACGAAAGACTTTCTACATCGCATTTTACTTTACTACCTGTCATAAGCTTAATTGCAGTTGTTTTACATGGGGGTTGAGTCTGTTAATGAGTCACCACTAAGGTGTTTTTTTAGTAGTAGATTAGTTCTCATGATGAACTAGAGATCCATCTCCATTTAAGGGCTACTTGCCTGGATTCGTCCTTCTATAGGTCTGTACCTTTTTCAAAAAAGACAATAAAGCGTCAAAAGAAAAATTACTGTGCATTCCAACACCACCTCTAGCTTTGATTTTTTTTTTTAATACATCCCTAATTAAAGATGACACTGACAGAGACAATCAAATTATATGCTTGAAGTTGTTTCCTATTTTTGTATAACACAATCGCAATAACACTCAAGGCATCTGCTGAAAGCAAACCCCCAAAAGAGCATACCTTGTACCACGAATTTTTTCTCATGTTCAGCCTTCCCATCCACATATCCGATAGTAACATCTGGGTGCAAGTGTGTGCTACAAAAGGACGAAGGCGTGAAGACACGGCTAGTTTAAGGCAGGTGGCGTTGCTCCAGTTTTTGAGCTCATAGGTAAGTAACTTCATTGCCATTGTTTCATCTTGCCGAAAGGACTGCTCCAATAACTCAACAGCTAGCTCTCCAAAGTCACTGAGGAAGGGAGAGAAAAAACAAAATGCACTTTAAGATGCATATGAAACATGATTTGCCTAGACTGACAGAATGCAGCTATTATTAAATTCTATAAGTTTGAGAAAAAAGATACAAAATAAAAGATTCCTCCCCCCCCCCCAAAAAAAAATTATAACAGTTTTTATTTTAACTTAAGTCCGTCTACTTTTCTTCCTAAAGAGAACCAGGTTATGATTCAGGAAAATGCATCATTTATTCACAATGTGCCCGGAATTGTTGCTGAATTTCCCAAAACAATACCACACACAATAGAAAGAAAGAAAGAAAGAAAGAAAGAAAGAAAGAAAGAAAGAAAGAAAGAAAGAAAGAAAGAAAGCAAGCAAGCAAGCAAGCAAGCAAGCAAGCAAGCAAGCAAGCAAGCAAGCAAGCAAGCAAGCAAGCAAGCAAGCAAGCAAGCAAGCAAGCAAGCAAGAAAGAAAGAAAGAAAGAAAGATGGCCATTTTGAAGAAAATAAAAGGAAAGAGCTGCGGTGGCGCAGTGGTTAGAGTACAGTACTGCATGCTATTTGTGCTGACTGATGGCTGAATGCAATTTGGCAGATCGAATCTCACCAGACTCAAGGTTGATTCAGCCTTCCCTGCCTCTGAGGTGGGTAAAATAAGGGCCCAGATTGCTGGGGGCAAGAGGCTGACTCTGTAAACCACTTAGAGAGGGCTGTAAAGCACTGTGAAGCGGTATATAAATCTAAATGCTATTACTAAGTGCTATTAGAATGAAACAGACAAATTGAGTCTAACTGTGGGACTGTTAGAAACACAGAAACATAGAAGACTGATGGCAGAAAAAGACCTCATGGTCCATCTAGTCTGCCCTTATACTATTTTCTGTATTTTATCTTAGGATGGATATATGTTTATCCCAGGCATGTTTAAATTCAGTGACTGTGGATTTGCCAACCACGTCTGCTGGAAGTTTGTTCCAAGGATCTACTACTCTTTCAGTAAAATAATATTTTCTCACGTTGCTTTTGACCTTTCCCCCAGCTAACTTCAGATTGTGTCCCCTTGTTCTTGTGTTCACTTTCCTATTAAAAACACTTCCCTCCTGGACCTTATTTAACCCTTTAACATATTTAAATGTTTCGATCCTGTCCCTCCTTTTCCTTCTGTCCTTTTTACAAAGTACAATTTTGTCAAACAACCGAGTACAAGATACGTAAGAAGCTGAGATGCTCACCTGGAGTATTCTTTTAGTTCTTCTGAGGTATCGTCGACAAGGTCGTTTTGCTTTGATTCATAGGCCATGGAACGGTAAAGCTTGCAGGCCACTAAGGCTTTTGCCATGGACTCTTCGCCATGCTGCCAGAAGAAGAGGGCCATTTTCTGCCTCTTCATTAGCACCGCCCACAGTAACAGCTCATTAAGCGGGTACGGAAAGCGCCTGGTTTCTGGATCATCGATATCCACGATGTCATCTTTGGTTTTTTTCTTTTTTCCTTCATCTGTGGCAGTATCAGCCTTTCAAAAGGGGGGGGGAAAACCAAGAACCTATCATTGAAGAACTCGTAATTCATTTATTTTTTTTTAAAAAATGCAAACAATTAGTTTGCATTCTGGGGGCAAACCTTCAACAGCATCTAGCACAACTTTGAACGTAGAAAAGTTGTACTAGATGCTGTTGGAAGGTTTGCCCCAGAATGCAAACTAATTTTTTGAATTAAAAAATAAATAAACTGAAATAAATTGAACGTAGAAAAAAAGTAACACTACCGTACAATTAGCATGGCTTTCTTTAATTATTACCAGTTCCTTAAGAGCAGCTCATATCTAGATTATGGGATGGCAAGAAAACGAGAGAGCATGACCAGTCACCTTTCCTGTCGAAGAATGTAGTGATAATATGGCTATTTTTTTAACCTGATCTTCCTTTTGCTAGTTCCCATATATCTAAATAAATAGCGGTAGATGGAACGCAGCAAAAACATCTGGAAAAAACATATTTAGTATAGCTTCTCTCTTTAAACCTAGAGAACCTCAATTAAAAGTTAATTTATGTAGCACACATTGGCCACATAAAAGGACATTAACTTTTGTGAACGTTTTAATTTGATTTCCACAAAATATTAATGATTCAAATATAATTATAACTTTGGGATGTGGGTGTACATATATCTACACGTACATACATATATCTCAAATCTGAAATTTACCAGTATGAAATCTTATGGATTTCTTTAGTACTGAAGTACAACACTCTTCAGGATCAAAGAGACAGAACCTCCCCAGATTTAGATATTTTGTTTAAATGAGCCCTTTCCCAACATAGAGCAATGGAAAAATTACTCTGAAAAAGTGGTGAAAAATTACTATGAAAAAATTGGTGAATAATAATTTGTGTTATCAAGTTTTAATAATTTGTTTTAAAATAAGGTGAGTTTCTATGTGTTTTCCTTTACCTGCCTTCCATTGAGGACCTGTATACTGCACGAGTCAAAAAGAGGGCAGGGAAAATATTTACTGACCCCTCACATCCTGGACACAAATTGTTTCAACTCCTACCCTCAAAACGTCGCTACAGAGCACTGCACACCAAGACAACTAGACACAAGAACAGTTTTTTTCCGAACGCCATCACTCTACTAAACAAATCATTCCCTCAACACTGTCAGACTTTCTACTAAATCTGCACTTCTATTCTACTAGTTTTTCTCATCATTCCTATCACCCATTTCCTCCCATGTTGACTGTATGACTGTAACTTGTTGCTTATATCCTAAGATTTTTATTAATATTGCTTCTTCATTGCTTATTTGACCCCTATGACAATCATTAAGTGTCGTACCACATGATTCTTGACAAATGTATATTTTATTTTATGTACGCTGAGAGCATATGCACCAAGACAAATTCCTTGTGTGTCCAATCACACTTGGCCAATAAAAATTCTATTCTATTCTATATATTGGAACAAAAAAAAGTTGTCAAGAAGCACAATATATTAAGTATATAGCATTAATATTCATGCCAAGGGAGCCGCTGCTGTGCCTACCTTTGGTTTGTAAGGCTGTGCAGTTTTGATGAAGTGATTGTGCCGCATTTTTTCTTTCTTATCCACCCTGTTCCCAAAAGGTTCGTGGCTTTTACGCAACTGAGGAGTGCTGCCCGAAGCATTTCGCCCAGAGCGCTACATATATGTACATATATATGTATTTATATATGTATATATTTAAAGGGTTAAGGACAAATGAAAAAGATGGTTATTCGAATACATTGCCAGGCTTACATGAAGCAATAGAAACCTTTATCTAAAATTATAAAACCCCAATGGGTTTTAAATAAGTGATACAGCCTAATGTAACCACAGTGGTGAGAAAACGTGACCATCACAGATCACAGTGTTCCCTTGATTTTCGCGGGTTTGAACTTCGCGAATAGCCTATACCACAGTTTTTTTAAAAATATTAATTAAAAAATACTTCGCGCTTTTTTTCCTATACCACGGTTTTTCCCGCCCGATGACGTCATACATCATCACCAAACTAATAATTTTTGCAAACAAATAACAAAAAAATAATAATTATTGTTAATAAATAATTATGTTTATAAATATCAGGATCACTAAGTGTCTTATTCAATGGTGAATACCAGTAATAATGGTGAGTAAATGGTTGTTAAGGGAATGGGAAATGGTAATTTAGGGGTTTAAAGTGTTAAGGGGAGGCTTGTGATACTGTCCATAGCCAAAAATGGTGTATTTACTTCCGCATCTCTACTTTGCGGAAATTCGACTTTCGCAGGCGGTCTCGGAATGCATCCCCCGCGAAAATCGAGGGAACACTGTAATTGCAAATCGATTATCAATGCACTGAGGGAAAAACACCTCTCATCCAGCTTCTGTCTACAAAACTGGGATAAAACTCACCTATCTTAAAAGGCTATTTGAATATTCAATAGAAAGAATGTTTATGTTCCCTTAGAACAGAGGTCTTCAAATTGGCAACTTATGGACTTCAACTCCCAGAATTCTCCAGCCAGCACAGCTGACTGGAGAATTCTGGGAGTTGAAGTCTACAAGTCTTAAAGTTGTCAAGTTTCGGGATTCCCCTGGCTCAGAAAATGCACATGAAATGCTCTGGACCTAATCTACGTATCTAGAGGGAGGCCACTTACCATGAACATATCACTGCTGCTCTGAAAGTATTTCATGGGCTGCTAGGTATCTACTGGGATGCTTGCAATGTCCTGGAGAGCTTTATACAGCTTAGCCTTGAATATCTGAACGGGGGGGCCTTCTCCCTGATGTACCTGCACATCAACTAAAATCTGATGGAGATGGCCAACTGAGGTTGCCAGGTTTGCATAGGATTAAAGACTACAGTTGGAGCATCTGCACAAGATCTTAGCGGACAGGCAGAGAGCCACAAGGGAGAAAGGCTGATTCGCAAGAAGCCAACTCGACTTACATGTTGGAAAATGCACTTTCATTTTTTTTCCACTTTAAAAAGAACAAATCATACCCTGTTGCTGCCACTGAGGCTGTTGTAGATCACTCGGAAGCGTTTTCTTGTGTATGTGCACCGATAGGTCCCTCCCATTAAGTATTCAACAACAAGTCCAACGTCAATCAGAGTGAGTTTGTACCCTGGAGGAAGATTTCCCTATAGACGAAACATAGAAATTTAGAACTGAGATTCAAAACATTTTAGTGTCATTAAAAAAAAAAAGGATCGGATAAATAAAATAGCCTCCCTATCTTTGATGAACCCCCTTTCCTCTAGTTAGCTTGGAACTGCAACTCCCACAATCTTGTCAGAAACAAAATTCTACCAAATTGAGAGAAGGGAGGCGGTGAATATGGTTTATGAGGTTCTAAGGAATGTGAAGACGTTTTGGCGACTGAAATCATAGAAACATAAGGTGAAAATGGTTCTTAAGACAACGCAAACAAATCACCGGCTCTGTTAAAAAGTGCTATTGCTAACATGTTGTAAGCCGCCCTGAGTCTAAGGAGAAGGGCGGCATAAAAATTAAATAGATAGATAGATAGATAGATAGATAGATAGATAGATAGATAGATAGATAGATAGATAGAAGACTGACGGCAGAAAAAGACCTCATGGTCCATCTAGTCTGCCCTTATACTATTTTCTGTATTTTATCTTAGGATGGATATATGTTTATCCCAGGCATGTTTAAATTCAGTGACTGTGGATTTACCAACCTGTATTTTATCTTACAATGGATATATGTTTATCCCAGGCATGTTTCAATTCAGTTACTGTGGATTTACCAACCACGTCTGCTGGAAGTTTGTTCCAAGGATCTACTACTCTTTCAGTGAAATAATTTTTTCTCACGTTGCTTTTGATCTTTACCTGTTTGACATCTCGGACGAGGTGAAACAATGCTGGATTTGTTGGGCCTTGTTTCTTAATGAAGAAAGGAAAAAACAAAGACTTTTAGATAATTTCAGGGGAGCAACAAATCGGAAAAGAATGACTAAATGCGGATTGGTTCCTTATTTTGATTTTACTAGCAAAATAGTTGTATTTTTTGCAATATTTAAAACTAAAATTGAAACACTTTAAACCATTATAAAGTTCTGCCCAAGTGAAGCTTTTACTCAGCAGAAGGAAAAATGTACAAATTGATATGAAGGAGCAAAACCTCTATTCTGGATTCCATTCTATTGGATACTATTGCATTCCATTCCAATAAAGTTGCAATACAATAAAATCCTCTGTTAAAATTATCTTAGCAAATAATTATTGGGCAAATTTGTAATTTCCCTCAAATCCCGCAATACATTTTGCTTGGTTTCTAGATGGAAATATAAACCTAGATCTACGACATAGATTTTAAAAACAGGATATGGAGATTTTGCAATGGATGGTCTTCAACTTACAGTGTTGTAAAGTTCTTCCAATCTGGGAATTGTCAGAAATTTGTGCATGCTGACTCCATTTTCAATAAGGAGTTTCACAAAGGCAACTCTGTCCATCACAAGAGCATCCAACATAGCCTGCTCTAAAGAGCCAACCTGAATAAAATGAGATGAGCGTGCTTAAATTGAACAAGAGATATACAAAACTTGACACAATATTGCCCAAAGACAGCAATAGCTCTTAGATTTGTATACTGCTTCACAGCCCTCTCTAAGCTGTTTTACAATAAATCTGGGTCCACATTTTACCCACCTAAGATAGAAGGAAGGCTGAGTCAATCTTGAGCCTGGTGAGATTTGAACTGCCAAATTGCAGATAGAAACATAGAAGTCTGACAGCAGAAAAAGACCTCATGGTCCATCTAGTCTGCCCTTATACTATTTTCTGTATTTTATCTTAGGATGGATATATGTTTATCCCAGGCATGTTTAAATTCAGTTACTGTGGATTTATCTACCACGTCTGCTGGAAGTTTGTTCCAAGGATCTACTACTCTTTCAGTAAAATAATATTTTCTCACGTTGCTTTTGATCTTTCCCCCATCTAACTTCAGATTGTGTCCCCTTGTTCTTGTGTTCACTTTCCTATTAAAAACACTTCCCTCCTGGACCTTATTTAACCCTTTAATATATTTAAATGTTTCGATCATGTCCCCCCTTTTCCTTCTGTCCTCCAGACTATACAGATTGAGTTTGCTTGCAAAAGTCGCTTGCAGTACTGCATTCTAACCACTGTGCCACTTTGGCTTATATGAGAGTACTATGCAAACAAGGGTTTATTTTAAATGACAATTCCTCTTTTGTAAACTGATAAATTAAGAACCTGCTTAAGCAAAAATTAATGTTGTTTAATTTCCCTTGGGGATTGGGGAGATGAGGTGGCCCAGCATTACATCTGCTTGATCTGGTTATCACCAAGTCTGTCTGTCTGTGTGTCTGTGTGTGTGTCTGTCTGTCTGTCTGTCTGTCTGTCTACCTATCTAGACTTCTATGCTGCCCAATCCCGAAGGACTCAAATCTTATTTATATTGTCCTTATTGCAACTGCCAACTTGACTTACCAGCCACTGTTGTCCATAAACAAAAACATGATTTTTGGCAATGTCAACTCGATCCCAAGCCAAAGTAAGGATAAGCTGGTCAAAGGCAGAAGCATTTGTCCCTAAAAAAACAAATGTAAACAAACAAACAAAAGTTTTGAAAGTTAACCTGCTTGCCACAAAAGCCTAATTCCAAAAATATCCAGATCCAATGTACGTTGAAACATTAGAAACAAACTGATTTTAATATTTTGCTTAAGGGAAATACAGTAGCGCCTGTGGATTGGAGGAAAATCTTTGAAGCTTGAGAAAGATCTTTTAAATGTATATGCTCTAATTTTAAAGTGCTACAGAATGAAATGTGCCAATAGAAGAGGATTTCTGTAGCTCCTGTTGAACTGTAGGGTCCTTGATACTCTATGATGGTGTCACATGACGTATCTGGACCTTCCCCCTCTGGGTGTGGGCGTGGCCAATGCATGACACATCCGGCCCGCGGGCCAGGAGTTTGACAGCCCTACTCTATGAACTTGGTTGTATTCTTGTAGATGATACCTCAGTGCACTGATGATGTTACTTAGTTTGGCAATGAAACGTCTGTAGGAAAACAACCAAGCTCACCAGAGATCCAACAGAACAAAATGTGCCTGAAATTAATAAATCAGTGAATGATGCTTATATCTGATCACCCATCAATATGCTGGAGGGTACCATAAAAGAAATGACAAGTTTATGCAGAATTAAGCCAAGAATTACCCAGCATTCAGACAGTTTTATATAATGGTCACACCATTGCAAAGAGATGATGAAATCATAATCAGAAAAAAGTCAAGCAAATAGACAGAAAAAAAGATGAATGGTGTCGTCCCCCCCCCCCAAGGGGATTCCCAAAATAGTTCCCAATCAGAAACAAGACAGCCAATAAAATGAATAGATGTTCATCCCTGGTCCTACCAAAATCTAGCGTGGTAAAGGGAAGAGGGAGGGAGTATGAAATATAGAAGGAAAACAGACGGGAGATAAAAGTACAATAGGTGCAAATTTAGAATATTTGTTTACGGCTTTTTGGATAGAAATGTATAATTATGTATGTTTTGATACTATGGTACAGGTATGGATGCTTACATAAAGATGGTGAAAAAAACATTTTTTTAAAAAAGTAGTGTGGAACTGTTGTGGTTAGCTCTGGCCCAGCTCCTGCCCCAAGGACTGTGGATGTGGGGGAGACATCCACATGTTGCAGGCCTGTTTTACCCCACCACCACCCCGGTGGAATCTGCTGATGAAGGCTCCTCTGACCAAGAAGACATGAGTGACAGGGAGGAGGAGAGTGTGGCAGACAGCTCAGAAGGAGATCAATTATCTAGCTCCTCCTTGGATTCAGAACAAGAGTTAATGATACAGCCACGCATGTGGAGAGCGATGCATAGGCAACAACAACTGAGAGATTATTATCAAAGAAAATGAGGCCACCTGTGGTTGGGTGGGGCTGTGATAATTAGTGAGGCTGCTATAAATAGCAGCCTGTGGGTTTGGCCATTGTGGAGGATTATCTGATCGTTGCATTTCGTGACTGCTTTACTGACTTTGACCTTTTGTGTGCTGATTTTCCCCCGCTTTGAAACTAAACCAGAGCAAAGTGTGTTTCACCTTGTGAAAGAAGAAGGACTGTGAATTGCCTCACAACTGCAAGCTAAGTATCACAGAACTGATAAGGGACGTGTACAAATTACCAGTTTGTTTGGAGACCAGTGCTCTTTGCTATACCAAAAGTGGGCTTAGTTTAAGTGACTTTTCATTATAAAGAACATTGTTTTGAATTTTCAAACGTGTGTGTGTCTGAAATTTGTAACTGTGAATTTTTGGGAGAAGTCTACCAGAGAGCCTGACAGAACCGGAACCATCCTAACTTCTAAAATAAACAATATCACTTTGAAAGAAAAAAAAATGTACCTTTTAGTAGAGCTGTAAGGATTGCAACATCAATATCCTGATGTTCATCAGACCCGATGTGGAACACTGTAATCTGTTTTGAAAATTAGATTAAGAAAGAAAGAAAGTTTTTTAGGTGTGCACAATACCTCTCAAGTACTGTACACTGATTGCATCATGTAAAATTGAAACGGGAATTCTAACTTTAGTAATATTCACAAAGGAGACCAATTATCTGGATTTATTAGAATATATTTTCATTCTTCCCAGAGTGAAATATTAATTAAGCAAATCCTTGCAATGGTGCAGAGACTTACTTACCAGTTCTCTTTTTTTCATGCATTCCAGCAGTGTCTGGAATAAATGAACCGCTTCACTCTGACCAAAATTAAATGTCTTTTTGATTGTTGAAATGATTTCTGGTTCAGCTCCATCAGGGATGCTCCTGAGGTTAAAGAAAGAAATCAGAATTTTTGCATAATTATTGTATGCAAAGTATGGGAGACTTTTTTTTAAAGATCAGAGCTACAGGAGGAGAAAATTGGGACTGTTACAGAACTAAGTTCTAATAAATTGTTTCTCGGGCAACTGAACCTAGGTTAAAAAGTCTGCACTTAGGGTGTAAACACAACTACAGACATATTGCTCTCATCGTAGGGACCTGTTATATAGCCCAGGAGTCAAGCATACTTAGTAGATAGATAGATAGATAGATAGATAGATAGATAGATAGATAGATAGATAGATAGATAGATAGATAGATAGACAGACAGACAGACAGACAGACAGACAGACAGACAGACAGACAGACAGACAATTTATTTATTTATTTATTCATTCATTCACTCATTCATTTATTGGATTTGTATGCCGCCCCTCTCCGCAGACTCAGGGCGGCTAACAGCATCAATAAAACAGCATATAATAATCATCCAATACTAAAACAGTTAAAAACCCTTATTATAAAACCAAACATACGTACAGACATACCATGCATAAAATTTTAAAGGCCTAGGGGGAAAGAGTATCTCAATTCCCCCATGCCTGGCAGCAGAGATGGGTTTTAAGCAAATTACGAAAGGCAAGGAGGGTGGGGGCAATTCGAATCTCTGGGGGGAGTTGGTTCCAGAGGGCCGGGGCCGCCACAGAGAAGGCTTTGAAAGCGACATTGTTTAGTTGCTGGGACCCGGAGAAGACCCACTCTGTGGGACCTAACTGGTCGCTGGGATTCATGCAGCAGAAGGCGCTCCCTGAGATAATCTGGTCTGGTGCCACTTGCACGAAGAAAGTCATCCTGTGCTTGAACACACCTGTTCTGACCCAACTCCCCAAACACGACAAACCCTCCGATGTGAAATCAAAAGATTCCTTTGTTAGGAACGCCAGCAGCCCCGGCAAAAAGTTTATCTTGCAGGCTAACATGTCCGTTGTCTGCCATACCCATTCATCTCTGCCCTCTGCCTTTTATCCCCAGAGTTAGGATGGGGCTTCGCTAGCAGTGGTGGCTCTTCCTTCCCCAGGGCCGGCCCACAGATTTCCCCTGCTCTCCTCTCCGCCGTCTGTGTATCCACATGTCAAGCACTGGACCCAGCTATTCCTCTACTTCCTCATCAGCAACCTCCAAACCTGGGGGCTGTTGACTTACTCTCCGTCTGAGGGTTGACGGATGGCCCAGGCTCCACCTCTCTCTCTCTCTCTCTCTGTGCCAGCTCCGTTTCCTCTTCCCACTCTGAGCTCCCAGGTCGCCCTGATGTTGACCCTGATTCCCACGCCTTCTCCTCTGACTCGGCTGATGGAGGGGCCGATAGGCCACAACATCATCTCAGATAGCAAGGTTGAAACAGATTCTAGTCCACAAATGTGGACGGCATCTAGAAAAGATTGAACCAGAGGGATGCTTAACCCAGCTTGATGGAGATCATTATTTATTTTTTTATTTTATTATTTAGATTTGTATGCCGCCCCTCTCCGCAGACTCGGGGCGGCTCACAAGTGAAAACAGTTTACAACAAATCTAAATTACAGTTTAAAAATATTTTAAAAACCCCATTTTCTAAACAAACATACATACAGACGTACCATTCATAAATTGTATATGCCCGGGGGAGATGTCTCAGTTCCCCCATGCCTGATGACAAAGGCGGGTCTTAAAGAGCTTACAAAAGGCAAGGAGAGTAGGGGCAGTTCTAATCTCTGGGGGGAGTTGGTTCCAGAGGGTCGGGGCCGCCACAGAGAAGGCTCTTCTCCTGGGGCCCGCCAGATGACATTGTTTTGTTGACGGGACCCGGAGAAGGCCCACTCTGTGGGACCTAATCGGTCGCTGGGATTCGTGCGGCAGCAGGCGGTCTCGGAGATATTCTGGTCCAGTGCCATGAAGGGCTTTAAAGGTCATAACCAACACTTTGAATTGTGACCGGAAATTGATCGGCAACCAATGCAGACTGCGGAGTGTTGGTGTAACGTGGGCATACCTAGGGAAGCCCATGACTGCTCTCGCAGCTGCATTCTGCACGATCTGGAGTTTCCGAACACTTTTCAAAGGTAGCCCCATGTAGAGAGCTCCACTGTAGGAGGTTGATGCTTAAAAAGACTTACCCGCCCTCTTCTGTTTGCTTGTAAACATAAGCCAGGATATCTGCAGCTCTGCCGGTCCCCTCGCAGACCACGACTGGAACAGGAGGGCTTTCCTGAAGATACTCCAGAACAGTAAGGACAACATTGGGACCACCTTCGAAGATAAGTGCCACCACGGGAACACCTTGGCCAATTCCTAGGTAAAGAGGTTTTAAAGAAAATATTAAAATGCTTTATTCATAGAAACATAGAAGACTGACGGCAGAAAAAGACCTCATGGTCCATCTAGTCTGCCCTAATACTATTTCCTTTATTTTATCTTAGCATGGATATATGTTTATCCCAGGCATGTTTAAATTCAGTTACTGTGGATTTACCAACCACGTCTGCTGGAACACAAGCAGGTTTCTTTTTCTTTTCAATTAAATTAAAAAACCCCAACTTTACATTACTGAATTTAGAAATTCAGTAATGTAAAGTTTAAAATCCACATTCAGAAAACTGATTGTGCATCCTCTACACCAGTGTTTCCCAACCTTGGCAACTTGAAGATATTTGGACTTCAACTCCCAGAATTCCTGGGAGTTGAAGTCCAAATATCTTCAAGTTGCCAAGGTTGGGAAACACTGCTCTACACATTAAGCAGGTTTTGTAGTTTTATTAAACTGACTTAACAAAATTAATCTCATTGTTATTAATAGAAACATAGAAACATAGAAGTCTGACGGCAGAAAAAGACCTCATGGTCCATCTAGTCTGCCCTTATACTATTTTCTGTATTTTATCTTAGGATGGATATATGTTTATCCCAGGCACGTTTAAATTCAGTTACTGTGGATTTATCTACCACGTCTGCTGGAAGTTTGTTCCAAGGATCTACTACTCTTTCAGTCAAATAATATTTTCTCATGTTGCTTTTGATCTTTCCCCCAACTAACTTCAGATTGTGTCCCCTTGTTCTTGTGTTCACTTTCCTATTAAAAACACTTCCCTCCTGAACCTTATTTAACCCTTTAATATATTTAAATGTTTCGATCATGTCCCCCCTTTTCCTTCTGTCCTCCAGACTATACAGATTGAGTTCATTAAGTCTTTCCTGATATGTTTTATGCTTAAGACCTTCCACCATTCTTGTAGCCCATCTAATCAATGAGGAATGAGCGTTGCTACTTAACTGCATTGAGCAACTCTTCCTGAATAATCAATATGCACCTGGGATAAAGACTACACTATGAAGGATATGACAATCTTGCAGAAGTATTTATGCACACGCGCATATATTGAGATATTTCAAAGAATGTTATGAATAGGCAAAGACAAAGAACAATGAACAGGGATTAAAAAGTATAATGAATATGAATAATAATGACGAGGTTTACAAAAGCTATAGAGGTTACAATTTTCCAGTATAGTTGGCCATGGATGGCTGGATCCGTTATATCATTTTTAAAGCCTGAAGATCACTAAAGCTTGCAGAAATTAAATAAGCCCAGGTGCTGCTTACACCTACGTGAAAGAATGTGTGGGAAAACTACACTGGTTGCCTTAAATAGCAGGAAGATGAAATGCACCTGCAATCCATATTATACTCAAAGTCTCTTTCCCGTAATAATTCGTAATTGGGTGAAACGGTGCACCGGAGGGCAAAAACCTTTCAAACCAAGGTATTACAGATGGACTAAGTTGCAGGCCGTTCCAAAGGTGCTTTTTCAAGGAGGCAACTGGACGTTCTTGGTTTTGTTTGAAGGAGTTTTGCTTCTCATCCAAGAATGAATGCAAATGAGTGGGGAACCTTCTTGGAACTGCTGAAAGGACGGCGTTGTAGAATGGAGGTAGATGATGTCGTATCCCTCCCTCTGTTGAGAGGGTTGTTCACCTAGTCTACAACACGGTCCTTTCAGCAGTTCCAAGAAGGCTCCACACTCATTTGCACTACTTGGGTGAGTGGTTCTCAACATGACCTTTAAAGCCCAACATGGCATTGGACCAGATTACCTCCGGAACCGACTGCTATCGCACGAATCCCAGCGACCGATAAGGTCCCACAGAGTTGGCCTTCTCCGGATCCCGTCGACTAAACAATGTCGTTTGGCAGGCCCCAGGGGAAGAGCCTTCTCTGTGGTGGCCCCGGCCCTCTGGAACCAACTCCCCCCGGAGATTAGAATTGCCCCCACCCTCCCTGTCTTCCGTAAACTACTCAAGATTCATTTATACCGCCAGGTATGGGGGAGTTGAGATATTCCTTCCCCCTAGGCCATTACAAGTTATGCATGGTATGTTTGTGTGTATGTTTGGTTTTTATAAATAAGGGTTTTTAACTGTTTTATTACTGGATTGTCACATGCTGTTTTTATCATTGTTGTTGTTGCTGTTATTATTATTATTATTATTATTATTATTATTATTATTATTATTATTATTATTAGAATTTGTTAGCCGCCCCGAGTCTACGGAGAGGGGCGGCATACAAATCCAATAAATTATTATTAATTATTATTATTATTTCTAATGCCACAAACCCTTAATACAGTTCCCCAGGTTGTGGTGAACCCCAACAATACGTCTAGCGCCAATTCTCCCAACAGAGCTTTAAGCTGATTGGCAGGAATGTTAAAGGGGCACTCTCACTGTAAACGCCTGATTGGTTGTATTGTAAAAATATGTTCTAGGGCAGTGATGGCAAACCTATGGCACGAGTGCCCCAGGTGGCACGCAGAGCCATATCTGCTGGCACGCGAGCCTTTATCCAGCTCAGCTCTATCTTGTATGTGTGTGCCAGCCAGCTGATTTTTGGCTTCCAGAGAGCCTCCAGGGGGATGGGGGGGGAATTTGTACCCTCCCCTGGTTCCAGGGAAGCCTTTAGAGCCTGGGGAGGGCAAAACACGAGCCTACTAGGCCCAGCAGAAGGTGGGAAACAGGCCATTTCTGGCCTCCAGAGGGCCTCCTGGGAGTGCTGTTTTCACCCTCCCCAGGCATTGAATTATGGGTGTGGGCACTCGCGCATGCGCGATAGCATGCATGTATATTCTTTCGGCACCCGGGGAAAAAAAGGTTCGCCATCACTGTTCTAGGGTGCCAGAATAGAAGCTTTAGTTCCTAACACCAGGGGAAATTTGTCTTTTCCCACGGTCTTAGGTGACCCCTGCGAAATGGTCGTTTGACCCCCAAAGAGGTCCCGACCCCCAGGTTGAGAATCACTGACTTTGGTGATCCTGAGGACACAGATAAACCTTCTGAGTGGCCTCAACGACTCTCTAAAACAGTGTTTCCCAACCTTGGCAACTTGAAGATATTTGGACTTCAACTCCCAGAATTCCCCAGCCAGCGAACGCTGGCTGGGGAATTCTGGGAGTTGAAGTCCAGAGATCTCCAAGTTGCCAAGGTTGGGAAACACTGCTCTAAAAGGATACAAATGACCAGCTGTCTGCAAGGAATATAAATCCTTCCATTCCCTACCATCCATTCAGAGCTGATGAAAAGATATTGACAAAATTGAACGGGTCCAAAGACGGGCTACAAGAATGGTGGAAGGTCTTAAGCATAAAACGTATCAGGAAAGACTTCATGAACTCAATCTGTATAGTCTGGAGGACAGAAGGAAAACGGGGGGACATGATCTAAACATTTAAATATATTAAAGGGTTAAATAAGGTCCAGGAGTGAAGTGTTTTTAATAGGAAAGTGAACACAAGAACAAGGGGACACAATCTGAAGTTAGTTGGGGGAAAGACCAAAAGCAACATGAGAAAATATTATTTTACTGAAAGAGTAGTAGATCCTTGGAACAAACTTCCAGCAGACGTGGTAGATAAATGCAAAGTAACTGAATTGAAACATGCCTGGGATAAACATAGATCCATCCTAAGATAAAATACAGAAAATCGTATAAGGGCAGACTAGATGGACCATGAGGTCTTTTTCTGCCGTCAGACTTCTATGTTTCTATGTTTCTATGAAGCTTATTGAATGAGAAGAGAATGGTCTTCAAAGAAAAAAAGGAAGTCCAGGCCCATGGCTCCCCCATGGAACTGAAACATAGACTAGACTCGACGTTTTGTCTTTCACTGCCCAAACAAGTCAAAAGTTGATCAGCACATATTTTAAATACAGGTAATCATGGGCAAAGCTTTAAAGTGTGGTTTTATACCACAGTTCGCCAAGTCAGCATAAATGCAACTTAAACGCTGTAAACCTGCAATCATTTTTTCACAACATTTTTTCATGGTAACAAAACATCGCACTAAGTTTTGTCATTAAAAACTGAAATAGATGTAATGCATGTTTTACCAATAAATATACAGGAATGGACCTTCCAGGACTAAAACAATTAAAAAAAAATTGGCCTACCAATTATACAAGCACAACAAAACCTTTACCACTTTATCACCCATTGTCTAGTCTAAAAGTCATGTAATTTCGTATACAGTGATACCTCTTCTTACAAACGCCTCGTCATACAAACTTTTCAAGATACAAACCCGGGGTTTAAGATTTTTTTGCCTCTTCTTACAAACTATTTTCATCTTACAAACCCACCGCTGCCACTGGGATGCCCCGCCGCCGGACTTCCGTTGCCAGCGAAGCACCCGTTTTTGCGCTGCTGGGATTCCCCTGAGGCTCCCCTCCATGGGAAACCCCACCTCCGGACTTCCGTGTTTTTGTGATGCTGCAGGGGAATCCCAGCAGCGCAAAAACGGGCACTTCGCTGGCAACGGAAGTCCGGAGGTGGGGTTTCCCAGCGAGGGGAGCCTCAGTGAAATTGCAGCATCGCAAAAACACAGAAGTCCGGAGATGGGGTTTCCCATGGAGGGGAGCCTCAGGGGAATCCCAGCAACGCAGAAACGGGCGCTTCGCTGGCAACGGAAGTCCGGAGGTGGGGTTTCCCAGCGAGGGGAGCCTCAGTGAAATTGCAGCATCGCAAAAACACAGAAGTCCGGAGATGGGGTTTCCCATGGAGGGGAGCCTCAGGGGAATCCCAGCAACGCAGAAACGGGCGCTTCGACTGGCAAAAGGGGTGAATTTTGGGCTTGCACGCATTAATCGCTTTTCCATTGATTCCTATGGGAAACATTGTTTCGTCTTACAAACTTTTCACCTTAAGAACCTCGTCCCGGAACCAATTAAGTTTGTAAGACAAGGTATCACTGTACATTAAAATAGTCAATTCTATCATCTACCGCACGTACTTGCATGGATTTGTTGCTGACTGATGGTTTTTTCCAGTTCTCGCCGCAGTTTCACTTCTGCTCCGTATTTTCCAACCGTGCCATCGTCCACCAGTATGAAATGGGAGTGAAGATTATTCAGGACGTTTAATTTGCTTAAAGGATTTAGCAGAGTTTGATATGGAGCAACAACCTAAACATGAAAAAAAAATTTAAATCTGATCAAGGTGACCCTTTCAAACAAACAACAGCCTACAATTGCCGATGATCGCACTATCAATTAGTTAAGGATCAATCCTTTAAAAAAGAAAGTGATAATACAAGATGAACTTGCATGTGACTTTACCAATAGCAATAGTGTTTGGATTTATATACCGCTTCATAGTGCTTTTAAAGTCCTCTCTAAGTAGTTTTTTATAGCCTCTTGCCTCCAACAATCTGGGTCCTCATTTTACCGACCTTGGGAGGATGGAAGGCTGAGTCAACCTTGAACCTGGTGAGATTCGATCTGCCAAATTGCTGGTAGTCGGTAATCAGCAGAAGTAGCCTGCAGTACTGCACTCTAACCATGTTACACCAACACTCCGCAGTCTGCATAGGTTGCAGATCAGTTTCCGGTCAAAGTGTTGGTTATGACCTATAAAGCCCTTCATGGCACCGGACCAGATTATCTCAGGGACTGCCTTCTGCTGCACGAATCCCAGCGACCAGTTAGGTCCCACAGAGTTGGCCTTCTCCCGGTCCCGTCAACTAAACAATGTCGCTTGGTGGGACCCAGGGGAAGAGCCTTCTCTGTGGCGGCCCTGGCCCTTTGGAACCAACTCCCCCCAGAGATTAGAATTGCCCCCACCCTCCTCGCCTTTCATAAGCTACTTAAAACCCACTGTCAGGCATGGGAGAACTGAGATATTCTTTCCCCCTAAATTTTTTTGGCCTTTACAATTTACACATGGCATGTTTGTATGTATGTTTGGTTTTATAATAAGGGGTTTTTTTAGTTGCTTTAGTATTGGATTGTTACATGCTGTTTTTTATCACTGTTGATAGCCGCCCCGAGTCTACGGAGAGGGGCGGCATACAAATCCAATAAATAAATAAATAAATAAATAAATAAATAAATAAATAACCACTGCTCCATCGTAGCTCAAAAAATACTATTCCATTTTTATATCTGAAGGAGGCAGTGCAAGACAGAGGGGTATGGAGAGTGTTTCCCCACCCCACAGAGTGGCCAAGGGTCACATATGGTTGAATGGCTGATGATGATGGAATAGTATTACAATTATACGGCAACACATTAATCCATTTTAAAATATTTATTGAAAAATCAAGGCTTTCAATGATATACTTTGCTCTGATATACTGTACTAATCGGTCAACTAATGCAAAGTGTAAACTCTCTCCACCTTTCGACGCCATCCATTTTACAATTATATTTTATGACCTTAAGAATTCAGAGATCAAAACCTGAACAGAAAAACCTGAACAAATAAATTGAATGGACGAAAGAGTAAACAAATAATTTTCATCCCCCCTCAATTTAAGAGCGCATACAATAGCATTATGAACTTACATCTTTCCCTACGAGATCGTTTCTGTTTTCAATCACGCCCCAAGGAGCTATTCCAATAGTGCAAATCTTTCGAGATGATCGGGAGGCGTGTTCCTTCAAGGCATCGCCAACGTGCTTTGCAACTCCTGCACAAGGACAAATGTATATGTGCGTTGATAATAAATCTCCACCAAACTCAGTAGGTTGGTTCATGCATCACAACCAAATGAATGTTTGTCAATTAAAAACAAGAGGTTACTATTGCCAGAAGCATTTCACTCTCATTCTTTTAGCAGACCCTTTGCGGAGAGGGGCGGCATACAAATCCAATAAATAATGATAATAATCCTCTTCCATACCCTAGTTCCAGGGTGGCAAACCACAGAGCCATGCCACATATCCTGCGCAACCTCACTGGCTCCTCTGCCGCATTCCTGTGCACACGTGCTTGCTGGCCAACTGGACTTTGTGTGCGCGAGAGCGACAAAACCCAGAAGAGCAACATTCACCACCTTCTACTCGTGGTAATGTATAGTGCTCAAGAAAATAACGGGAACACTTAAACAACACAATATACTCTGTTTCCCCGATAGTAAGACACCCCCGATTGTAAGACGTATCGGGGGCTTCAGGGGGGTCAGCTAATATAAGCCGTACCCCGAAAGTAAGACATATGTCTTACTTTCGGGGAAACACGGGGGTATTGCCGCCTCCCTCTCATCTAGCTGCGCGCCGCCTCCTGCCCACGTCCGCACTGTCCCCCTCTCCATACGTCACCGCATCTGCCACCTCCGTCTGATCCAAATGAGCGCCGCCTCCTGCCCACGCCTGCGCCGTCCCCCTCTCCATACGTCGCCACGTCTGCCACCTCCCTCTGATCTTAATGAGCGCCGCCTCCTGCCCACTTCCGCGCCGCCCCCCCTCCATACGTCACCGCGTCTGCCACCTCCCTCTGATCTTAATGAGCGCCGCCTCCTGCCCACGCCTGCACTGTCCCCCCTCCATACGTCACCGCGTCTGCCGCCTCCGTCTGATCCAAATGAGCGCCGCCTCCTGCCCACGCCTGCGGGATGCGGACGGTTAGAGCGGGATGAGCGGAGGGATGTGGAGGCCGCGGGAGCAGCAGTAATGTTTGTAATGTTAATTTTATGGTTAAAACAAAAAATTAGACAATTTTTTCCCAATATAAGACATACCCCGAAAGTAAGACATAGTGGGGCTTTTGGGGATAAAAAGAAAGTAAGACACTGTCTTACTTTCGGGGAAACACGGTAACTCCAAGCAAATCAAACTTCTGTGAAATCAAACTGTCCACTTAGAAAGCAACACTGATTGACAATCAATTTCATTTTGTTGTCACTACATTCAACTTTCTGCAGAATGAGAATATTTCATTCATTCAGATCTAGGATGTGTTATTTGAATGTTCCCTTTATTTTTTTGAGCAGTATATATATAAGATAGTCGACTTATAGATCGAGCTTACAACGGCACTGAAAAAAAGTGACTTATGACCACTTTTCACACTTGCAATCACTACAGCATTCCCATGGCAACATTCCCATGGCAACTGACTCATTTTTACGACGGTTGCAGTATCCCGGGGTCATTTGATTCTCTTTTGCGACTTTCTGAGCAGCAAAGTCAATGGGGAAGCCAAGTTCACTTATTAACCATGTTACTAATCCAACAATTGCAGCGATTCATTTAACAACTATGGTAAGAACGGTCAAGAAACGGGGTAAAACTCACTTAACAACTGTCTCGCTTTGCAACAAGTGTGGTTGTAAGTCTAGAACTACCTGATCTGTCAAGCTCGGTGTCATCCCAGGATTCCAAACATACCATGGGACCTTTAAAACAAGTTCTGAGTCATGGTGACATCCAAACAATAACATGACTCAGGACCAATTGCCTTGTAAATCTACATCAAAAGTATGTTTCAAGTCAAAACATCACCTGTGTTCACCCCTCCAGTTATAATCCAGGCTCCGGTTGTTACTGCAGCTTTTATAAGGCCTTTGCCAAGCAGCTGTTTGATCCGTGGGTGAAGCTCAAATTTCTGCATCCCTCCATGGACAGAAACAACGAGTTTTGGCAGTTCCAGCTGCCATTCTTTAAGCATAAGTTGTAGGATGGTTTCAGGTCTGGTGTCATAGGACAATCGTACATACTATCAAAAGGAGGAAAATGTTATTAACTTTTTAACAACGAAACAGGCAAAATATAAAATAATCCATGCAGTGACACACAAATATTACAGCTGAGAGGCTTATTCAAAATTTCTAATGAATGTTTTAAGAGATTAAACTTGCCTCTATACAGTGATACCTCGTCTTACAAACGCCTCATCATACAAACCTTTCGAGATACAAACCCAGGGTTTAAGATTTCTTTGCCTCTTCTTACAAACTATTTTCACCTTACAAACCCACTGCCGCTGATGGGATGCCCTGCCTCCAGACTTCCATTGCCAGCGAAGAACCTATTTTTGCACTGCTGTGATTCCCCTGAGGCTCCCCTCCATGGGAAACCCCACCTCCGGACTTCTGTGTTTTTGTGATACTGCAGGGGAATCCCAGCAGTGCAAAAACGGGTGCTTCGCTGGCAACAGAGGTCCAGAGGTAGGGTTTCCCAGCGAGGGGAGTCTCAGTGAAATCGCAGCATCACAAAAACACAGAGGTCTGGAGGTGGGGTTTCGAGGACTTCGGTGTTTTTGCGATGCTGCGATTTCCCTGATGCTCCCTTCCCTGGGAAACCCCACCTCTGGACTTCCGTTGCCAGTGAAGCGCTCGTTTTTGCGCTGCTGGGATTCCCCTGCTGGGATTCCCTTGCAGCATGCAAAATCACAAAAGTCTGGAGGTGGGGTTTCCCATGGAGGGGAGCCTCAGGGGAATCCTAGCAGCACAAAAACGGGCGCTTCGGCTGGCAAAAGGGGTGAATTTTGGGCTTGCACGCATTAATCGCTTTCCCATTGATTCCTATGGGAAATATTGTTTCGTCTTACAAACTTTTCACCTTAAGAACCTCGTCCCGGAACCAATTAAGTTTGTAAGACAAGGTATCACTGTATTTGGATTCATAAAATGATTTGTTCGATTTTGGTTTAGCAGTGTTCTACAAATACAGCCATTCTAATTTCTACCGCTTGGTTCATAATTTAATAATACAAAACTAGTCATAAAGGCTTAGTTACCAAACCATGGTTGAAATAAAATAGAGCTCAGCACAACACAGAAATGCCTTTAAAACTTAAAAGAATAACCTAAATTGTTTTTCAATTTATCATTTTAAGACTACCAATTTTAACAGAATTGCTCTGGTTTCCACGATATCTTTGGTGTGAATTCAAACTTGGCAACTTTAAGACTAGTGGACTTCAACTCCCAGAATTCTCCAGTCAGCCTAGCTGGCTGGAGTATTCTGGGAGTTGAAGTCCACAAGTCTTAAAGTTGCCAAGTTTGGGGACCTCTGGTATATGTGATGGCTTCTCATCAGCTGGAATGCTGGTATCTGAGGAAGCACCACTGTCTCTGCATGTTGTAGGTGCAATATAGAAAACAGAGGAAGAAGGAAGTGTTTTCTTGGGAATGTCACACTGTTATCGAAACATAGAGAGAACTTAGAACATAGACCAAAACACATATTTTGGATGGTCTTAGGAACCAAGGCACCGCTCCTCTATCTGTCCGAGGCGGTCCACCTACGTGCAAATAGACTACTGGAAACTTCTGAGCATGTGCAGAAGCCGAATTTTGGCACTGCACATTCATTCATTCATTCATTCATTCATTCATTCATTCATTTATTGGATTTATATGCCGCCCCTCTCCGCAGACTCGGGGCGGCTAACAACAGTAATAAAACAGTATATAACAATAATCCAATACTAAAAACAGTTAAAAACCCATTATATAAAAAACAATCATACATACAGACATACCATGCATAAAATTTTAAAGGCATAGGGGGAAGAAGGTCTCAATTCCCCCATGCCTGGCGGCAGAGGTGGGTTTTAAGCAGCTTACGAAAGGCAAGGAGGGTGGGGGCAATTCTAATCTCTGGGGGGAGTTGGTTCCAGAGGGCCGGGGCCGCCACAGAGAAGGCTCTTGCCCTGGGTCCCGCCAAGCTACATTGTTTGGTTGACGGGACCCAGAGAAGACCCACTCTGTGGGACCTAACTGGTCGCTGGGATTCGTGCAGGAGAAGGCGGTCCCTGAGGTAATCTGGTCCGGTGCCATATTGGTTTTGCCTTTTTTTTTGGACCCATCTCTGAGTTTCTTAATAATTATTTTATTTTATGGTTGGGGGCCACCACAACAGGAGGAACTATATTAAAGGGACACAATATTAGGACGGTTGAGAACCATTGGCTTAGACTCACAGGGAAATTTTCTTTTCTTTTTTTTTTAAATATACTTTATTTATAAATATACTGAAAGGGGAGGGGAGGGGTAGGAAGGAATTTATTTATTTATTTATTTATTTTGTTTATTATTTAGATTTGTATGCCGCCCCTCTCCAAAGACTCGGGGCGGAAGGAAAGGAAGAAAGGTACAGAAAGGAAGAAAAAAAAGGAAGGTGTGGGAGGGGATAATGAATCAAGGTACAAATTTGAACAATTCAGGTAAGCGACACAATTATACAATATAGGGTATAAGTTAATAGGGATGGTATATTTCTTAAACGTTGTGAATAAACAGTAAATAAAGAGTATCAAAAATTTTGTTGTAGTATAATAATAAATGAAATTTTCTTTTATCCCTAAATAATAATTAGAAAATTGCAAAACAAGCTTAGTGTGGGATTGTTTCTTTTAAATATGTTTAAAGTTCAAGAAGCGCAACACGGTGACTAAGAAATAAATATCCCCAACTCCGTGACTAATTCAAATGTTCATATAGGTACATGTACTTCCTAAGAGGAGTTCGAAGAATAAGCAAACGGAATTGTGACGTGCTGTAACTATGCCTCCATTTCATTGCCTTCTCGGAATCAGGAAAAGGCAAGAAAATCTGAAAGTCAGAATTAAATAAATGTTTAAATTTAGCGTCCGTATTAATGGGTAAATTAACACCCCTTGATTTGGATATAAAATCCACTTCAAAAAGTGAAATACAAATAATAGCACCACCCATGGAGGCTCATCACAAAAAGAATTTAGATAATAAACTCCGTTATGTTATAAACTGAAGGGCAATTCTATCTGACCCCCCACAGTAAGGGGAGGCAAGGAATGTTGCAGATCCCACTCCATAGGGAGATACACCTGGTGGGACCCAGAAGAAGGGCCATCTTTGTGGTGGCTCCCTCTCTCTGAAACATCATTCTCTCAAGAGATTAGAATGGCCCCCACTCGAACACTCTTCCAAAAGGTGCTAAAGACCTGGTTCTGCCAGCAGATCTGGGGAACCCAGAGCGGGATGGAGCCCATTCAATGGCTTGTGTGATGTGTTGTTGCCAGGGTGTGGGGGATATTACATTACATTACATTACATTACATTACATTACATTACATTACATTACATTACATTACATTACATTACATTACATTACATTACATTACATTACATTACTGTTTTGGCTTATTGGATTATTGTGGCATTTTATTGTTTTAATGTGTTCAGTATTAATATTGACTTCTACTATTGTATTATATTATGTTTTTATATTCATGTAAGCTGCCCTGAATCCTAAGGGATTGGGCGGCATAGAAGACAAATTAATAAATAATAAATCAATAAATAATATATTATTTTATTAATTTTCTATGCGATTATTCTCTTTTATCAGTTTTATTGTATTCTACATGAGGTTTTTATATTCGTGTAAGCCACCTTCAGTCACCATGCGCCAATATAAATTTCCTAAAATAAACGAATAAACAAATAAATTCAATCCTATGAGAACTTGACTCAACTCCCATCGATTTCCACCATAGCGTATCTGTGTTTGAAGACCAATACTGCTATTTTAATCTTCGCTTCGGATACTGCGTTTGCAGATGATTCCAGAAGAATCATTTATTATAATATTATTTATTATAATAAATAATAATAATAATAAATAATAATAATAATAATAAATAATAATAATAATAATAATAAATAAAAGTGTGGGTACAAACCTTTGCTCGGTAGGAATGAGAACCTCCTTGGAAATTAATGACACCGTAAGCATCCGTTGAACTCTGCTCTGTATGTTTTTCTACAGACCATTCCTCAAGTTCCTGGTTGAAATTTTCACCTAGCTTCACATCGGAGTATTTCATGGCAAGGCTTGCGGTGAAGCAGGCATGTTGCCGTACCAAGCGACCGCAGCAGCACCTAAGGGCAAAATCCTCACTTTAGGAAATTGGACAGCCACATTGCGATAACAAGCCACAGTACGTTTTCGCTGCCTTTCACTGTGTCTACCTGTTAACTTCCACCAAATTTAAACCAGACACTGTGTCGAAAAGCTACAATTCCGTGTTTTTCAGAAACTTGGAAAGAAAGCTCCCATTTCAAAACTTTTCAGGTGGTAGGAAAAGCAAGTAGGATGCTTGGCTGCATAGCTAGAGGTATAACAAGCAGGAAGAGGGAGATTGTGATCCCCTTATATAGAGCGCTGGTGAGACCACGTTTGGAGTACTGTGTTCAGTTCTGGAGACCTCACCTACAAAAAAATATTGACAAAATTGAACGGGTCCAAAGACGGGCTAGAAGAATGGTGGAAGGTCTTAAGCATAAAACGTATCAGGAAAGACTTAATGAACTCAATCTCTATAGTCTGGAGGACAGAAGGAAAAGGGGGGACATGATCGAAACATTTAAATATGTTAAAGGGTTAAATAAGGTTCAGGAGGGAAGTGTTTTTAATAGGAAAGTGAACGCAAGAACAAGGGGACACAATCTGAAGTTAGATGGGGGAAAGATCAAAAGCAACATGAGAAAATATTATTTTACTGAAAGAGTAGTAGATCCTTGGAACAAACTTCCAGCAGACGTGGTTGGTAAATCGACAGTAACTGAATTTAAACATGCCTGGGATAAACATATATCCATTGTAAGATAAAATACAGGAAATAGTATAAGGGCAGACTAGATGGACCATGAGATCTTTTTCTGCCGTCAGTCTTCTATGTTTCTATGTTTCTACATTAAAGAAATCATACTGCAGTATAATAATAATAACAGAGTTGGAAGGGACCTTGGAGGTCTTCTAGTCCAACCCCCTGCTTAGGCAGGAAAGCCCACACTTCTTCAGACAGATGGTTAAAAACTGCTTTAAAACTTCCAGTGTTGTTGGGGCATTCACAACTTCTGGAGGCAAGCTATTCCACTGATCAACTGTTCTGGCTGTCAGGAAATTTCTCCTTAGTTCTAAGTTGCTTCTCTCCTTGTTTAGTTTCCACCTATTGCTTCTTGCTCTACCCTCAGGTGCTTTGGAGAATAGCTTGACTCCTTCTTCTTTGTGGCAACCCCTGAGATGTCATGTCTCCCCCGATCCTTCTTTTCAGTAAACAAAATGAAGATTCATAATGATATTAGGAAGAGAGATAATATCTAATGGCTTGAATGCCATGACAGCAGGGATAATTATGTTTTCTGCTCACTTTAACACAGGCTTATATTCTCTATGCTCTTCGTAAACACGTTTTTGCATTTAACCTTCTCTGCATTTCTACTTATTTCTGCTTCCAAAGACTTTTGAAACAGCTTGTAATGCTCACATAGAACTTACTTGTATTACTGTGTTTCCCCCAAAATAACATCCTGTCTTATATTTTTTTGAACCTTGAAATAAGCGCTTGGGCTTATTGTCATGCACTCAAAAGCCTGATTGGGTTTATTTATCAGGGGATGTTTTATTTCAGGGGAAATAGGGTACTTCACCTAGTTTTTTTAAAATATTTGATTTCACGCAAAAGAGCTTACCTGACAAGTTGCTGACAAATCTGACATCCTGGAAGGCATCTAAGGTTAAAAAATTAAGAAGGTAGTTTAAAAATAGTTACCATTTCAAAAAAACTACAATAAAATAAAAATATTAGATGACTTTTCTTATTTTAAAAAAACTTTTTTTGTGTGTGTGTGCACACAGGTTAACTACAGGACAACAGGAAAAAAGTACTGTAACAAAGTAAAGATTATATAAGCAAAACAAAAATCACTATTGTTTCCAGGTATGGGATAGATCCAATACAGCACAAATTAAGGCAAAAACCGTAATTCCTTCTTCTTACTTAGACCCCAACCTCAAGGGGAAAACCCCCCTCTTTTTTTACATTCCTATTCACTTCCAATTCTTCCAAGAACTCCCATTTCATATCACAGAATTTCCCCTTCAAATTTTTTGAATCTAGATTTCTACTGCAGAAATTAACAGACCTCTCTCTCTCTCTCAGATCCCTCCTGAGAATACTTAAACCTTAATTTTCAGGAGGACACGAAAGGCTGCAATATTTCAGTACAGTGATACCTCATCTTACAAACTTTTCGAGATACAAACCTGGAGTTTAAGATTTTTTTGCCTCTTCTTACAAACTATTTTCACCTTACAAACCCACCACCGCTGCTGGGATGCCCCGCCTCTGGACTTCTGTTGCCAGCAAAGCACCCGTTTTCGCACTGCTGTGATTCCCCTGAGGCTCCCCTCCATGGGAAACCCCACTTGCGTGTTTTTGTGATGCTGCAGGGGAATCCCAGCAGAGGGAAAACGGGCGCTTCGCTGGCAACGGAAGTCCGGAGGTGGGGTTTCCCAGCGAGGGGAGCCTCAGTGAAATCGCAGCATCATAAAAACACAGAGGTCCAGAGGTGGGGTTTCGAGGACTTCGGTGTTTTTGCGATGCTGCGATTTCACTGATGCTCCCTTCGCTGGGAAACCCCACCTCCGGACTTCCGTTGCCAGCGAAGCGCTCGTTTTTCCCCTGCTGGGATTCCCCTGCAGCATTGCAAAAACACAGAAATCTGGAGGTGGGGTTTTCCATGGAGGGGAGCCTCAGGGGAATCCCAGCAGCGCAAAAACGGGTGCTTCAGCTGGCAAAAGGGGTGAATTTTGGGCTTGCACACATTAATCGCTTTTCCATTGATTCCTATGGGAAACATTGTTTCATCTTACAAACTTTCCACCTTAAGAACCTCGTCCTGGAACCAATTAAGTTTGTAAGACAAGGTATCACTGTATCTCTTTTCATTTATTTATTTATTTATTTATTGGATTTGTATGCCGCCCCTCTCCAGAGACTCGGGGCGGCTAACAGCGACAATAAAACAGTGTACAATAGTAATTTACCTGTGAGGATCCTTTGAACTCGGTATTATGTAGACACATTCCCGTTTGGTGAAAGTATTTTCTATCCAAGATTTCTGGGACTGTAAAATAAAAGTATTTTTAAAAATCATACCAAGGCAATTAGTGGATTTTCAGAGAGTTGTGTTTCATGGGATTGATCGCCCATATTTCCGAGTAACTTAACATCTATGTTTCTCCCTCATGTCAGTGTTCAAATATATATAATTCAGACCGTTAGGATAGTTTTAACGTTCATGCCTTAACTTGAAATTGATTGTTCTTGCCAAATAATATTGTGTAAAATATCTGATTAAACTTTTTTTCCAATAACTTTTTTATTTTTAGTCTTTCTATACCTCATGTCATGAGTGTTTGCTTTCTCAGTTTCATACATCCATACAATAGTCTTAACAATTTTTTTCAATAGTTATAACTCATTAACATTTCATTTTTTAATACATCTCCCATATAGTCTGGAAGACAGACTATAGTCTGGAAGACAGAAGAAAAGGGGGGACATGATCGAAACATTTAAATATGTTAAAGGGTTAAATAGGGTTCAGGAGGGAAGTGTTTTTAACAGGAAAGTGAACACAAGAACAAGGGGACACAATCTGAAGTTAGTTGGGGGAAAGATCAAAGGCAGCATGAGAAAGTATTATTTTACTGAAAGAGTAGTAGATCCTTGGAACAAACTTCCAGCAGACGTGGTTGGTAAATCCACAGTAACCGAATTTAAACATGCCTGGGATAAACATATATCCATTGTAAGATAAAATACAGGAAATAGTAAAAGGGCAGACTAGATGGACCATGGGGTCTTTTTCTGCCGTCAGTCTTCTATGTTTCTATGTTTCTATATTTATTTTCATGTTAATGTCTATCTTTTAGTCTTTTCCCTTCTTATTCTATCTCATATCTAATATTAATATATTTTATTTCACTTCTTCGCTAAACAATAATAATATTTTCCATGATTCTTTAATACAGGCTAATTTTATTTTAACAGTTAATTCCATCACTTTATCACATTTCTAACTATCATTTCAAAACTAATTTTTATCTTTTATATCCACAAAACACGTTTCAAAGTTACCAATTTTAACTTTTCATATTTTCTTGTTATTTTATAATTTCGTTTCTACATACTAATCATACATATATTTAGTGTTATTTTTTCCACATTATAGTTCTATATTCATATCTTATATTCAAAAATATTATTTATTCTTATCACCACACTAAAGAGTTTATTCAGAATTATTTAATTCTATTATACTAATTTAACATACACATTCTTATTCTTTTTTATCCCTTATTTTTTACCATATTTTTAATTATCCAATTAAACTTTCTGAGTAACTTAATATCAATGTCCCACTCCCATCAGCGTTCAAGTATACATACCGTAATTCTGCCATTTATGCCTTAACTTGAAATCAATTAATTTTGCCAAATGGAGTTATTGTGTAAAATATCTGATACTTAAAAAGTAAGTATTGATTAACTAATTAATTTGTTATGAAGCAACACCAACAGAAGTTTTTAAAAACCAAGTTTAAGGAGATTTCCATTTGTTGCTTCCCTATACTGTTAAATTTCTAACAGATATTTTAAGACTTGGTTTAATAAGAATATTCTTATTCAAGATTAATTCAAAATCCCCCCTACCCGGGTATGTAGAAAACACAACTGTAGTTTTCCAATAAATTTACTTTCTAAACGTCTTTTAAGATTATTCCATCTGAATTCCATCTGACTTTTCAAATTAAACCTTTCACAGTATGCTTATTAGGCCAAGAGAAACACAAGAC